>NC_045426.1:153195812-153498312 GCF_902635505.1 Sarcophilus harrisii | reverse complement strand
AGAAATAACAACAAACTGATGCTCCTAACTCTTCTCTTCTGATTGAAGACTATAAAACATTTTACCTTCTCACAATATGACCTCTTCTCTTTACTACCTAGACCCTCTTTGTAGTAAACCTTTGTAGGGAGCTGTAGTTAAAAGAAAGAATATGTAAAAGTAAGAGTGAAAAGAATTGTGGGTCAACATTCCTATATTACTCCATTTAATACAATTGAGAACATTTGGGGAAAAGAATAAATATTCTAAACTTTTTCTGTTGAATATATTGAATTCTCAGTTGTTTCCCTCTCCTTCAAGCCAATCATTTGAAGAAGAGGCTTTCAGTTGCTTTTCTCCCCTCTGAGACAATCATTTGAAGCAAAAGTTTTTAAGTCCTGTCTCTGCATGAATGAAAGACTGACAAATCATTTGGAAGTATAAAGAGTGTTTCCTACCATTATGAACCAAACAGTAATACTTTCTAGCATGTAAAAATTCATATTTTGAATTTTTCTGACTTTTACACTTCATTAGTAGTGTTTGTTCTGTCATTAAGCAATAACTTTGATTTTTCTATTAAAACAAAGTAAGGTCATTTTTCTTAGAGCCATGTTTTACTAATTGTCATTAAAAATAAATAAACAGACTCCCTAATGTGTATTATTCTAATAAATATTTCCATGGTTCTTACATATTTGTATACTTTTCTATGCAAATGATTTTAGTTAGGAAAGTATTTTTATTAAAATAAGGAACTACATCTCTAGATAATATATAATATTTTGTTATCCTAGCATTGCTAAAATATCTCAATAGTCTGAAGCTCATCATTAATTTTGCATTCCTAAGTCTGAACAACTTTTCTTATTCCTATGAGCCTATGAATGATCTGGAAGGGGAAGATCCTCAGGATTTCTGGCCAAAGCTAAAATGACTGCTATTTACATTCAATCTGAGTCATGGACCCAAAAAATGATCAAGTGAAGTTTGGTCCAGGACCTATTGGTGTTCATTTAGAATCAAATTGGTTTTGGTTTAGGTAGGGTCCTTAAGAAAGAAATCTAATCAGTAAGCCTCAATATATTTATTTAGTTAGTTTTTTTTTTTGGACTGAGGGAAAGAGGAGATTCTTTGCTTAGTTGCTACCTAAATTTAATCAATGAATGGGTGAAGCCTCAGTCAAACTGGAACCTGTTGAAGAACTTGGCTTAAAAAGACCAAGGTCTCCCATTGCATCCAGGGCCATTTCCAGTCATCCTGCTCTGTATCTGGCCACTGGACCCAGAGAGTTCTGGAGGGGAAAATGAGGCAGGTGACCTTACACAGTCCTCCTTCACTTAATTCCACTTCACTTGATAGATAAGAATATATGTTCACAGGCTTAAGTTTAAGGACTGTGTAAACAAAGAATTGCCACTAACCCAAGTTTAAGTTTCATCTTTAATCTCTTGAACCCAGGTGGTATAGATCTTGGAATAAGGGAAAACAGAAAAGAATGTAAGTCTCGGTAAGGAAACACCCATGTCTATTTATAAGGAACAAATTTAAGTCCCACCCTTTGGAACTATTGTTTTCTTGGTGGACCAGAGCTTTAGTTGTCGCCATTTACACTACTGTAATCAATTGTGGACTGAAGCTAAATAGCACAATATTGGCAGAAAACATCACAACTCTAACTGTATAAGAAACAAGTCATTAATTATAATCTTTTGTCTTTTTATGGAATTCAAATCCAGAAAAATGAACAACCACCACCATCCCCAAAATCATCCCACTACATCTGGTTTCATCTGTATATGCTTTATACAGATATTGTTTTTCTATTTTTCTAATATGGCTGATATATTACCACTTTTTTAGAGCATTTGTTGGTAAGTGGGTGGATGGAGTGGATAAGTCTTTTCACTCCATTTCAACAGCTCACTAACATTATAGGAGCTGAGAAATGGATTTCATTTTCTGGACCACTGCTTAAAATATAGGAAAACTTCATCCTGGCCAACTCTGGCAAGAATATATTTGCCTGATATCTTGAAAAGCTAAATGAAAGGATTTTAAGTTGAAAACTTGTGGAAAAAGAGAAAATTGCCTCAGTATAACTTAAAAAAAAAAACTAGATACCATTGAAACTAGTTATTCTACAAGCAGAATAGCAGGTAAGATACCCAGAAGTTCACAGAAGAGAATTTTTTTCTAAAGGAGGGAAGCGGTAATAATAATTATTTGTTTATAAATTCGTAATGTTTAAATAATAAGCAGATAAACTAGAGTTCTTAACATAAACATCCAAATTTCAAATCATTGATATCACTGATACACTGTAGAAGTAGATATATTAAAATATGACTCTGGAAGGGTATCTACCCTAATTAAAAGGAAACAGGATAAAGGGGAGGTTGATGGATTAGCATTGTATATTAGGAAATAATCATATACATAGTCATGTATTTAGTCATGCAGAAATCTAGGAATCAGAGTAGGAAAGTAATGATAAAAAAACATTTGGATGAAAATCAAGGAAGGGATCAACAGAACCGATTTTTGTCATCCAATTTTACTGGAGATCATCTGAATTATCATGAACTGGAAGACATAGATATTCATCATGTTCATAGTGTGATGGTGACAGATGGAAGAGACAAATGGATGAAGATATGTATAAGAATGCTTATTACACTGGACATGCTATGCATAGCATAATTAGTGACTAGTTAAAAATCATGCAAATAGGAAGCTGATTTCTCTATGTTGCCTCCCTTTCATGGCCAAACTCCTAAATAAAGTATTCTATATTTCATACTTCTATTAATTCTCCTTGCATGCATTGCTCAAAACTTTATAATAATATCATTTTAGATCACACTACTCAACTGAACTCTCTCCAATGTAATTAAGGATTTCTTAATTGCAAAATCTAATGATTTTTTGTTGGTCCTTATTCTTTTTTGATCATCGAAGTCTTTTGACACAGGAGACCACTTTTTTGAGAAAACCTAATTAGATTCCTAGTCACCAGCCTGCCCCCTCTTCAATCCATCTTCCTTAGAGTTATCAAAACAATTTTCCTGAAGTAAAAGTCTAACTTCATTCCTCTGCTCAAAACACTCCAGTGACTCACTATTGGCAGCTCATAATATTTTGGAAGTGATGAAGAAAGCAAGGACAACAACAATAAAACGTTATCATATAAAAGCTTGGGGTAGAAGGAACAAGGTTTGGGGAGTTAAAGGAGAGATAGGTCCCCTGACTGAGGTGTATGGGATAAGAATAACTGACAATCTAGAGTGGGTATTGTTGCCTAATCCTTATTGCTGTGGCAATGAGGATGGTCTTTTGATATCCTATCTAAAACAATACTATCTTTGACTACATTGAAATAAATAAACACTTTTTTTGAAAAGGTAGTAGTCCTGCTATACTCTGCCCTGGTCAGAGCTTTTCTGGAGCATTATGTTTGTTTCTGAGCCCCACACTTTAGTGAGGATTCTGACAAGCTAGAGTATATGCAAGGGAGGGCAGGCTTATGTCTTTGCCGAGTTAAAATTGTCTGAGAAAACTGAGAATGTTTAGTCTGGGGAATAAAAATACTTTTATATGTGATATGATAGCTGTCTTGAAATACTGGAAAAACTGTCATATGAAGAGACATTAGACTCATTCAGTGTGGTCCCGGAAGATATAACTAAGAGCAATATGCTCAAGATATAGTGAGAAAAATTTAAACTTGAAGTGGAAGGAAATATGCTGACTATTAGAATTATCTCGTAGTGGATGCCCAGAAGTAGAAGGAGGGGAGAGAAGAAGCATTATGTGCCAATCACTCTGCTAAGAGCTTTACAGATATTACCTTCAAAACTCTAGGAGACAGGTATGCTTTTCTACCTTTTACAGCTGAGAAAACTGAAGCAGACAGAAATGTGACTTTTCCAGAATTATACAAATAATTTGTATCTGAGGCTGGATTTGAACTCAGATCTTCCTCACTCCAGACCCAGGATGCTATACCTAATATATTAAACATTTATATGACATTTTGTTACAAGCACTGTGCTAAGTGCATTACAATTATTATCTCTACTGCAGCATCTATCTGAATCTTTTGCATGTGGACTAAATGGCTACTAAAACTATTTCTAATATAAAATTCTTATGCTTTGATGAGAATACCCTGGGATTTTAGTAAGTCATTGCACAGATTTTCTCAAAAGATCACTGTGATTTGCTGTCTGGTTACATACAAAAGGGTAAAATATGGAATACAAGATAAAAGAGCTAATTAACTTCAGGCCTGATGAAATGATTCAAAGAATAATGACTAATTGATCAATTTCACCCCTCAAGAAAAAACTCTACTTTTGTAATGTTCTGTCATTAATCCTTCTCAAATGTAGTTCATCAAGTGATTTTGATAAGACATAGATGTTATATTAAGTTTTCAGAGAGATGTAATGTTTTGCATTACATAAGTGAAACGAAAAAGTTCTCCACAGTCACAAAGAATAGGTTAAAATTATTATTTTCTATAGAAAAATTATTTTTTATCAAAAAGTTCAAGAGTATAACTGTAATTAATATGAGATGGGGGTGGAAATAGCCAGTCAACAGCTCATATGAGAAAAACTACAGGTTCTTTTTGTTTGTTTGTTTTAATGGCCTATAAAATACATCAACAATGTTATTTAAAAGCCATAAAAGTAATCACAATCTTAGGTTCCCTCAAGAGAGGCAAATCTTCAAAGCAAAGCAACTTATAATGATGTGCTCTGGTGGGACCATATCTATGTTCAATTCTAGGCACTGCATTTCAAGAAGGACATTGAAACTAGATTGTATCCAAAGGATATCAGGAATATGAGGGATCTCAAAACTATGCTATTTAAAGTATGAGCCATAGATGTTTATCCTGGCACAAAAAAAAAACTGAAGATAAAAGGAGAGCATAGTACATTTGATGAGCTATCATATGGAAGATAAATTAGAATGATTCTGCTTAGACTTTATGGACAGGACAAAGCTTAATGGTTAGAAGTCATAAGAAGGAAAATTTTAGCTGAAGTTTCTGTATGTGTATTCCAGGCTAGCTTTTTTTTTCCCCTAAAAGGAAGTATTGTTATTATTATATAAATTCTTTTCTTAATTATATTCATTTTAATCTGTATTAAGTCCATACAAATTTTCCCAGGTTTCTCTGAAAAACACCCCCTCGTTATTTCTTATAGCACAATGACATTCCATTATATTCATATGCCATCATTTGTTCAATCAAACCTCAGTTGACATGCACTCCTTTTCTTTCTAATTCTTTCCCACCACAAAAAGACTTACTCTGCATATTTTTGCATAAATAAAACATTTTCTTCTCTCTTTGATTTCTTTGAGATTTAGTCCTAGTAGTGCTATTGCTAGGTAGCTAAATACTATTATAATTCACAAAGACTTGAGTTCAAATTCAGTCCAAGAAGCTTCCTGGCTGTGTGCCCCTGAACAAGTCAATGAACCCTATTTGCCTCAGTTCCCTCATCTGTAAAATGAAGTGGAGAAGGAAATTACAAACCACTCCAGTATTTTTGCCAAGAAAATCCTAAATGGGGCCACAAAGTGTTGGACACCACTGCAAAACAACTGAACAAAAACAAGTGGAGTCTCTTCTTCAAAAGTTAACAAATGAGTATAGGCAAGAAAAATGAATTCTGATATTAGTTGTATTCAACAATGTTTCATCCTGCATTGAGTGTTCCTTAGTGCTCTGTCTGAAGATGAGTAGCATTTTATCACTAGCTCTCTGGAATCATTGTTGATTCTTAATTCTTTCAAATATACTTTAGAATGTTTATATAATTTGTTTGCCATACTTTGATCTACATCAGTTCATACAAAACTTCCCAGGTATCTCTGTAAACATTTTTTCTATATTTCTCATAATGCAATAGTATTCCATTATATTCATATGCCATGTTTTATTAAATCATTCCTCAATTGATAGGTACCTTCTTAATTTCTAGTACTATCCAACACACACACACATAGCTGCTGTAAACATATTTATGTGTATATATGTATATATGTGTATATATATATATATATATATATATATATATATATATGAAACCATTTCCTCTTTCTTTAACCTCTTTGATTTACAGACCTAATAGTAATATCTCTGTGCCAATGGATACATCTAGTTAAGTAACTTTGGGATCAGTGTTCTAAATTGATTTCCAGAATAACTTAACCTATTCCCAAATGCACTAAAAGTTCATTAATGTGCATGTTTTCCCACAACTCCTCCAATATTTATCATATTCATTTATTTTTTTATTTTTTTTGGTCAACTTTTCCAATATGATACAGGTGAAATAGAACCTCAATATTGCTTTAATTTGGATTTCTCTAAGTTTTAGTTATTTGGCTATTAGTTTGAATTTCCTTTTTTGGAAAATGTTTGTTCACAATACCTTGTCCATTTATTAATTAGAGAGTGACTCATTATTATAAACTTGAATACTATAAAAACAAGCAATTTTGAAAGACTTGAATAAGACCAAGTATGCAGAATTCTAAAAATGAAGAATGTTATCCAATTCCTGACAGAGAGGTAATAAACTAAATATAATGGATAAGATCCAGTCTTTTGGATTTAAGTAGTTTGGAAATTTGTTTTGCTTAACTATGCAGATTTGTTATATAAAGGACTGTCAAGAGAGAAAGATTAGAACCATTGACTTAAGTAAGTTTCTGGTCATCTAAGTATAAAAGCCCAACTGTGAGGAGAGTTAAAGGACTATACAGATTAGATACATACTGGGACCTGGCATTCTACTTAGGCAAATTTAAAAGAAGGGAAACTGTATCCAGTTAAATTAATGTTCCACCCTTGAATATGATTTCTAGATCTTTACTAAGTAAATATCTTTTTAAACAAATTCTGGATAGACTTTGATTATCTCATTTTATTCCAAATCTGAACCTGAACTATGACAATGGTTTGATGGCCATCTGGTCCAATCCCAACCACTTTCTATTTATGCCATCCCCATTTTCCTTTTAGGCAGTTGATGGTTTTAATCCAAATGTAGGACTTTATACTAACAAGTTCCTAATTGAAAGAGTCTATAACTTTATAAGATATAAAACACTTACTGTTAAGTGTTACTCAGTTTTCATCATAGAAATCATAAAATTTAAAAGTCATAGTAATTATAATAGTTCAATTTACATACAACTTTAAGATTTAACAAAGAATTTTTCATATTAATCTTTTGAGTCTCACAACAATTCTTTAAGTAGATGATATTATCCTCTTTTTACAGGTGAGCAAACTGAATCTCAGAGAGATTAAATGTGTATGACCTGGGTTCACACAGTAAGTATCTGAATAGGCATGTGAATATAAAGTTTCTTGACACATTACTTTTGCTTTAATCTCTGCTAGTACTGGCACTTAGGTGAACAAGCACAAATTGTATTGCTTTAGAATTGCATTTCATAATTTCAAAATGCATATATTTATAAGTATATATACATAAACATATGGAGAATGGCATTTACATGTTGATTGTGGATTTTAAGTGCATTGAGAAAGAAAAACCAAAGGAATCATTAACACAATAGATGTTCTCCTTGGAATAATCTACTTTTCTAACTTATTCTTATTTTGGTATTGTTTCTTTCACTTTATTCAAAATTAGGTTTTCATTTTCAGCATTATCCTCTCTACTCATTTACTCTGGAAGCACTTATACTTGTTTCTTGGATGATAATTTGTTTCTTTGAAATTTATTAATCTGCTAAACCATTAATAGAAAAGAGATTTGCTTCTGACAGCTTTTCAAAGTCTATCATAGCAAACAAAGTGTAGTTATTTAGTGGCCTGTAGTACCCCCAAACAAGCTGATATTTGTGGAATTTCTCTTCTTTTTCTATCAAATTGTCTTTCATACTGACTGACTGAATAAGAATTTGCTACTTTTATGCAACTCTATCTTGAACTTAAGCTTAGAAAGATGTGTTGAAAAATTGGATGATAAAAATTTAAAGGTTCCACAATTTAAAAGGGTGGACTAAAATGTTCAACCTATTAACCCTACTATCCATCCCTTCTCAAAGTGTCATGTCTTTGCTCAATTCCCATTAAAAGGTATACCTTTTGTACGATTTTGGATATGGACCAGGTAGGAATTTATTTTGTTTGACTTTGCATACTTATTAGAAGAGTTTAGAATGGAAGAAGGAAAAGAATAGCCAAAAAAAAAAAAGGAGTGTTGTTGAAATTTTTTTGAAATATAAACAGGGAGGAATAGAAAGGTCAGAGAGAATCACAGACAAGCAGCACAGATTTCAAAATTATATGTTGAATTTATTGTGGACTTTAAAAAGAAAAACAAGCTATACATAATATAAACTTGCATTTTTGTGTAATACTTTTTATTTTTGTTGTTTCACTCTCTATGTGAAAATGTCCACTTTTGATGTTTATTAAGTTACCAGGATGCCATATAAAATGTATATTTACAAAATACCTTTCCAACGATCAGCAGGCTGATTTCAGAAAGGCCTGGAGAAACTTACAGTAACTAATGCTAAGTCAAGAGAGTAGAACCCAAAGAACATTGTACACAGCAACAAAATTATGGGATGATAAACTTCACAGACCTGGTTCCTTTCAACAATGAGGTGATTCAAGCCAACTCCAATAGACTTGAAGGAGAAAGCCATCTGCATCCAGAGAAAGGACTATGGGTTGTTGTTGTTTCCTTGCTTTTTTCTTTTTCTTTTTTTCCTTTTTGATCTGATTTTTCTTATGCAGCATGATAAATGTAGAAATATGTTTAGAAGAATTGACATGTTTAGCCAATATTGGATTACTTTCTATACAGAGTAGGGGAAGTATTGTGATATGGGAGTCACCTGCCAGAGGCTGCTGGAGGTCTAACTCAGACTTGTAGAATGGTTCTCTTCATGTGAGAGGATGATGATGATTGATGATGATTGATGATGATTGATGATGATGATGATGATGATGATGATGATGATGATGATACACGGATACTGAGAGGCAGTTGTGTTCTCTGACATCTCTCCTCTTGCCTCCAATTTATTTCATTCCCAATCCATAAGGACCATCTGTGTTAGTAAAGGCTGCTTTGTAACTCCTTCAAGTGTTATGATTCACAGCTGTGGAAGCTCTCAGAGAATTGACCTGCCCTTTCACCTAGGCATGGTCCTTAATAGGGAAGGAGAAGGGAGTGAGAAAAATTTGGAATACAAGGTTTTTCAAAGGTGAATGATGAAGACTGTCTTTGCATGCATTTTGAAAAATAAAAGGCTATTATTATTTTTTTAAAATAGCTTTCCAGCTCAAAGCAAGATGTGTGAAGATGTGCCTGTTTGGGATAGGCTTCAGATTTTCATTTCACATTCCCAGAAAGGATACAAAAATAACAGGCGGGTTCTAGTCAAATATTGAACCAGAATTGTAGCTGCTACATATATTAATACCGTTGATCTCCAGTTTGAACAGAGTGGCAGGGTAATAAAAGGTCCTTACATTAGTGTGTATATGTATGTATGTACATAGGTATATTTATATATGTGGTGTGGAATGAGAATGGGGGAAGGGACCTGTTTGTATAAATCTTCAAGTTTGTGTAAACCCTTCATGATGTCCTAGGACTTTCTCCCAGTTTGAAATCTGGAAATGAACATTGAAGATTGAGAGGAAGGGAGACCTCAGAGGATAGAAGGAGATGCTTTCTTGTTCTACTCTGCTTTGAGTTAGGTAGATAATCTCATAATAGAAAAAGCAATATAAACTTTATATTAATAGCTGGACTACAAGATGATTGTTCTATGAAACAGAGTAGACTCCATTCTAAATTATGTTAAGTTTTATGTTTAGACTCAATTATGTTTAGTTTTAATTGAATATAGAAAGATGTGTTTTAATTTTTTATAAATTAACAGAATCTGAGATAGACTATCAGCTTATATCCACAACTAAGCATTCAAATTACAATAGACCTACAGTGACTGACAAATTATAAAAGCAAAACTATGCAATTATAAAGGATAAAAGTTATTTTGAGTCAGAATTTTGAGGATGAAAAATCATTTAATCCAATCTTCTATTTTCCTCCCAGACTTTCCTGAAATGCACCTTTCTACAGATGAAATTAAACAGTGATTTGGGATCCACTTTCTTAGAATAACAATAAAATGTAAAATAATCTTAGGATCTTTTAAATAACTTAGGGATTTAGTTTGTTTACTTAGAGCAATAATATGTATATCTATCTAAATATATATAATGCAATGTAAAGAGAGCTGATCTCAGAGCCAGACTTGGGTTCAAGTCATAAAAACAAGTTGTAATCTCTATTGGTGGAGCGTTCCTTTATTTTGGAGTTCCCTAGATCAATGAAATCATATATATTTATATATATAGCTATATACAAACCTGAGGCTTACAATGTAGTATAAAAAGGGAATGAAAATCCTAACAATCTTTTTTTTTGTTTGTTTGGACCAGGTCATAAAGAAGGAGTGACCCTTTAGGGTCCAAAAAAGAGGATGGGGATTCTTATTCCTTAGGCTTTTACGCCTATGGTCAACTTTCTGTTTCCTTTTTAAAAACAATTGCTAATCCGTGCTTTTTCTGGAAACTAATTGTCCAGAAAATCAAATAATAATCAGAGGATTGACTGACATTTGAAATTGAATGGAATAGGAATGATAATGCTAAGTGATAGGAGGAAGACCATCAGCACAAAAGTTGTAATCATCTCCCTAAATGAGTCCTCTATCAAAATGTAGTGAGCTCATTTAAGCACATTGAGGCCTTCTGTTCTGTCTTTAAGAGCTAAAATGACACATGATGTAGTGGCCTTTCATAAGTGATTAGGGGGGGCTTTGGCTGGAGGAAACTTAAGACAAGATTAGAAAAAGATTAAAGCTTTTTTTTTTTTTTTTTTAAAGAAACAGCCTCACAAATGTGGTTTCCTTCTTATATAAGAATTGTAACTGTCTCCAGAAATGATAGAAATTTCTGTGGAAGTCCAAGGATAATTGTTCATATCAGTAAGATTTTTATTCATCAGAATTCCTGCTTGGGTTTTAAAGATAATAAAATGAGAAAAAGGCTTCATGCCAAGAGTACTTGCATGGTGATAGTGGCTCTATTATTCTTTTTTTTTTTTTTTAAGAGACAGTTACTTTAGCATTATTTTAAAATGATTGAATTAATGTCACAATGACTCACTTTAGAACTATTATCTCTGATGCACAAATGGTAGAATTTGTTTGATTTGGTTTTCTTTGCTTAAAAATTTCCAATTATTGGACAAAATAAAAGCAAGACACTGTATTTTACTCCTAAAAAGCTGTGGTTTAACTCTGAAGAGAACTGGTATGAGGCTGGTCAGTATAATAGAAAGATTTTAAGATTTGAGGTCAAAAGAATTAGAATTGTATCTTTGCTCTTCCTCCTATTGTCTATCTGATTCAGAGCAAATCATTGCAACCCTCAGACTGTCAGTAAAAAAAAGGTGTGGGTATTCATATTAACATTTCCTACCTTATGGAGTCTATAGAAAGTAGTTATAATACTTAAAGTTCTTTATTATTGTGAGGAATTATTATTATTACCTACCTTTGGTTGTATATGTTAGAAAAGGTGTTTAAGGAAATGGAAAAATATATGATGACAGTGAAGAGAATGATGTCATAATATCTTTTTTTTCATTTACATGTAAAGATAACTTTTCAATATACATTTTAGTCAGTTTCAAATGTTTTTCTCCCTTTCTCTCTTCCCTATGCCCTCCCCAATTCAGCAAGTCATCTTATATATATTTTACAGGTACGATTATTTTGAACATATTTCTACATTAGTCAAGTTGTTAAAGAAATGTAAGAGCAAAAGGGAAAAGCCATGAGAAAGAAAAAGAAGTCAAAATAGTATGCTTCCATCTGCATTTAGTCTCCATAATCTTTCTCTGCATGTAGATTGCATATTCCATAAAAATTCCTTTAGAATTATCTTAGATCACTGCATTGCTGAGAAAAGCTAAGTCTATCATAGATGATCATCACACAATCTTGCTTTTACTATGTATGATATTCTCCTGATTCTGTTCACTTCACTCAGCATCAGTTCATGTAAGTCTTTCCAGGTTTTTCTGAAATTGGCCTGCTCATCTTTTCTTATAAAACAATAGTAATCCATTACCTTCATAATTTATCACAATTTCATTTTTGATTAGATGGGCATCAACTCAATTTCCAGTTCCTTATCACCACAAAAAGAGCTTCTACAAACATTTTTATGCATGTGGCTTTTTTCCCCTTTTTTATGCTCTCTTTTTAGTACAGACTCAGTAAGGGCAATGCTGCATCACAGGATATACACACTTTCATAGCCCTTTAAGCATAATCCTAAATTGCTCTCCAAAATAGTTGGATCAGTTCCCAACTTCACCAACAATGCAGTGTCCCAGTTTTCCCATATCCCCTCCAATATTTATCATTTTCTTTTCCTCTCAGTCAATCTGATAGGTGTGAGGTGTTACCTCAGAATTGATTTAATGTTTACTTTTCTTATCAATAGTGATTTAGGGCATTTTTTCATATTACTATAGATGGTTTTAATTTCTTCATCTAAAAATTGCCTGTTCATATTCTTTGAGCATTTATTTATTTGGAGAGGACTTTTTTTTTTTAATTTTGACTAATTTTTTTTTTTAGAAATGAGGCTATTATCAGAATCAGTCTATAAAAATTGTTTCCCAACTTTCTGCTTCCCTTGGCTACATTGGTTTTGTCAGAGCAAAATCTTATTAATTTAATGGATTCAAAGTTATACATTTTGAAATTCATAATGTTCTCTATTTCTTGTTTGGTCAAAATTTTTCCTTTCTCCAAAGACCCAACCATTTTGGAAAGTGATTTAGAACAATGTGTAAAGGGTACAAAGTGGGCATATCCTTTGATCTAAAGTATCTCTTGCTATTCTTTATATTGATGCTTACTCTTTATGTCTAAATTATGAACTGAGTTCAAACTTATTTTGGGATAGGATGTGAGAAATTGGTGTATAACTAGTTTCTGCCATGTTATTTTATAATTTTTCCAATGGTTTTTGTCAAGTAGTGAATTCTTAAACTAGATGCTGAAGTTGCCAGGTATATCAACTAGCATATTATTTTAGTCACTAATTGTGTTATCTTATGTACCAAACTTTTCCACTCATTCACCACTTTATGTACCAAAGGGTTTTGATGACTGCTGCTTTATTATACAGTTTTAGGTCTGATATTGCAATGCTACCTTCCTTTGCATTTTTAAAATTAATTCCCTTTTGTTCATTCAGATGAATTTTGTCATTACTTTTTCTAGATCTACAAAATAATTTTTAATATTTTTTTTGGTATAGTACCAAATAAATAAACTTAGTAGAATTGTCAGTTTTATTATATTTGCTAAGCAATATTTTTCCAATGGTTTAGATCTGACTTCATTTATGCAAAATGTGCTTTGTAATTATGTGTGTGTGGCTGCTGGGTCAATATTGTATATTCTTAACAATTGTTGTAAATTGAATTATCTTCCTATCTCACACTTCTGGGATTTGTTAATCATATAAAGATATGGTTAATGACATGTTTTTTTCTTATATCCTGCAACTTTGCTAAAGTTGCTAATTATTTCAAATATTTTTTAGTTGATGCTCACAGGAGTCCTCAAACTTTTTTAATAGGGGGCCAGTTCACTGTCGCTCAGACTGTTGGAGGGCCTGACTATAGTAAAAACAAAAACTTGTTTTGTGGGCCTTTAAATAAAGAAACTTCATAGCCCTGGGTGAAGGAGATAATCGTCCTCAGCTGCTGCATCTGGCACGAAGGCTGTAGTTTAAGGACCCCTGCTAGGGTTCTCTGAGTATAACCTGTAAAAAAACTTTCTTTCAGTTTTATTAATCTTTCATTTAATTTTCAAAATTTCTAATTTGATATTTAATAGGATGTTTTTAATTTGTTCTTTTCCTAGCTTTTTTAGCTTCATGCCCAACTCATTAGTTTCCTCTTTCTTTATTTTATTCATCTAAATATTTAGAAATATCACATTTCCCTGGAAAACTGCTTTGGCTGTTTCCAATCAGTTTTGGTATTATTGTCTCATTATTTTCATTCTCTTGGATAAAATTCCTGATTATCTTTATGATTTCTTCTTTGACTTAGATTGTTGTTTCCAATTAATTTTTGGTCTATTTTTCCTGGCCCTTTACTGCACATAGTTTTTATTACATCATGATCTGAAAACAATGCATTTAATATTTCTGCCTTTCTGCATTTCATTTTAAGGGTTTTATTCTCTAAAATACAATTAATTTTTGTGTAGGTGTCATGTGACCCTGAGAAAAAAAATTATATTCCTTTTTTTCCCCTTTCAATTTTCCCCAGAGGTCTATCATACCTAACTTTTTAAAAATTCTATTCATCTCCTTCACTTCTTTCTTATTTATTTTGTGGTTAGATTTATCTAGTTCTGAAAGAGGGAGGTTGGAATCCCCCACTAGTATTGTTTTGCTATCTATTTCTTCCTGTAAATCATATATGTTCTCCTCTTATAATTTGGATTCTATACTACTAGGTGTATATTTTTAGTATTGATATCAAGATGTCATTTCCTTCCTTATCTCTTCTAATTAGGTTTTTCTTTTTGCTTTGCCTGAAATCAGAATTGTTACTCCTGCCTTTTTTGTTTTTACTTCAGCTGAAATGTAATATATTCTATCCAAACTTTTACTTTTATTGTATCTTTCTGCTTCATATATGTTTCTTGTAAACAGCATATTGTAGGATTTTATATTTTAATCCATTCTGCTATCTGCTTCCATTTTATAGGAGAGTTCAGCCCTTTCACATCCACAGCCATGATTTTACTTATTTATTTATTATTAATTATTTATTTAGTTACTAGCTATGTATTTCCCTCCATCTTATTTCCCCCCTTATACTTTACTCTCCTCTTACCCTTTCCCTCCTTACCAATGTTTTTTTTTTTTTTCTGATCTCCCAATCTGCTCTCCCTTTTATCAGAACCTCCTTTTCTTTTCCCTTTCCCTTCCTACTTCTTTTCCCCTGAAAGATTATATTCAATTTTGCTGAGTAGTTGATTCTTGGTTGTATTCCAAGATCCTTTTCCTACTAGAATATCATATTCCAGGGCCTCCAATACTTCTTAATGTGGAAACTGCTAAGTACTGGGTAATCCTGACTGTAGCTCATAGATATGTGAATTGTTTCTTTCTGGCTGCTTGAAGTATGTTCTCCTTGAACTGACAATTCTAGAATTTGATTACAATATTCCTTGGAGTTTTCATTTTGGTATCTCTTTCAGGAAATGATTAGTGGATTCTTTCAATGTCTATTTTACTCTCTTGTTTTAAGATATTTGGGCTGTTATCTTTCCTGGATCTATTTTCTAGATCAGTTGTTTTTCCAATGAATTATTTTACATTTTCTTTTATTTTTTCATTCTTTTTATTTTTTGACTGATTTTTGATGTTTCATGGAGTCATTCACTTCCACTTGTCCAATTTAATTTCTTCCATATCCAGAGAAGGAACTTATTATGTCTGAATACTGATTGAAGCATCCTCTTTTTCCAAGTCTCTCTTTTTTTTAAAAAAAAATTAATTTTTCTTGAGAGTTTTTATTTTTATTAGGGTGGGCATTCCACTTTTTTTCTTTACAATTTGACTTCTATGGAAATGTTTTGCATAACTTCACAAGTGATTTCCTAATTGTGGATGAGGATAAAGGAGAAAACCTAGAACTCAAAAAGTATAAAAACAAATATAAAAAATTGTTTTGAAAAATATTAAACTGGAGAAAACTGGGAGAAATATTAAATAAATAAATTTTAAATTAATTTAAGTTGAAAATTTATTTCAGTCTAATTTTTTTATAAGTTTGGTTACACTAGAATCCATTTAGAGTTTTAATGTAGCATTGTTAAAAAGAGAAATTGGGGAGAGCTCAGGCAACTTCCTGGCTTCTCTTCACCATCTTGACTTTGATGTCATAATATCTTACATTTACATAGAGCTTTGTAAGTTTGGTAGTACTTTAATATTCATCATCTCATTGGATGCTTATAAAAACTCTTTGAAATATTAAAGAGATCATGGAAAGACAGAATATTTAATGCATTCTTGGAATGCTATGAATCAGTGCCACCTTCTGAGAAGAAATTTGAATTAGATGAAAAATTGATTAGAGACAATTAGGTATTTCAGTAAATATAGCATAGACCCTGGAGTCAGAAGGACCTGACTACATATTAGACTCAGCTAATGTGTGGTCATGGGCAAGTCACTTAATCATGTTTGCCTCAGGTTTCTCATCTTAAAAATGAGCTGGAGAAAGAAATAACAAATCATTTCAGTATCTTTGCCAAGAAAACCCCAAATGATGTCATGAAGAGTCAGACATGACCAATAAACTAAATAATAATAAATAAAGTGGCTAAAATGTGTGTACCTTTTGATCCAGAAATTCTACTGCTAGCTATATAATTTAAGGAGAACATTAATAAAAAGAAAAGCTCTGTATATATCACAATACTTATGATGATACTTTTTGTAGTAACAGAATGAGAAACAAAGTAGTTGCATGTTGATTAGGGAAAGACTGAACAATTTGTGGTCATGAAAGTAATGGTATATTACTATTCTATAAGAAACAATGGATGTGATGAAGGCAAAGAAGCAACAGAATGGCTTATATAACTAATGGAGTATGAAGTAAATAGAGCCAGGAGAAGAATATAAGTACAACAATATAAATAGAAAGATAACTAAAAACAAATTTTTGAATGACTTTTCTTTAACTGAAAAGAATAAATTTGAATTCTAAGAAGAAATATGAGAAAACCATTCTTCTTCTGTCTTCATACCTCCTTCCTTTCCAGATGTCTAGATTACACAGCTGTAAAATATTACATATTATGTTAATTTTTCCATGTATTAATTTGTTTTTTTCCTGATTTTTTGCTTCTTTTTTTTCCCCTTTTCTTATAAAAAAAATCTTTCTAATAGGGTATGGGCCTTAGAGGGGAAGATAAAGGAGAGAACTTTGATCATAGAAAAACAATTTTTTAAACAAAGTTTTTAAAATTTAAATATTTGGAAAAACTCAGCAAGAGAAGCAGGCCAAGTATTATATTTTCCAGGTATATATTTTCCAGATACAGACATACTTAAATCATATATGGAATCATTAAGAGATGTAAGACTAAAACACAATTATTGAAACTCCTCCTCCAGGTATCCTCCTTTTATAACACAAAGTTACTAAATCTATTTTAATAAGTTTGTATTCTTGATACCAGTTTAAGCAAAACAACATTTTTCTTGAAATGGAATATATATATAATTAAACAGCTAATCAATCTGCCAAGTATTTAAGTGCCTATTTGATTATTGTATACATGGATCAAGAAAATTATGGTGAATCCATTTCAAATACAAGAAAGACATATTTTTAGGTTCTTAATAGATACTTTAACATAATATTCTTCATAGCAAATATTGCACATTTGAATCAATTAATGTTGTCCTCAACTAAAATTAGTATGGGATCCTTACAAAACAATATGTAAAATACAGAATCCCTGTAGATCCCTGCAATCCCTCTTAAAGCCATTCTCAATGGTAACAAGTCTATTGAACACTTCTTTAAAAAGCTAATGCTTAGTATTTCATTTTCCTTATTACTAATGGAACCAAGTTGAATATATATATATATATATATATATATATATATATATATATATATATATATATATATATATATACATATATATATAGATAGAGAGAGAGAGAGAGAGAAAGAGAGAGAGAGATACATACATATATCTATAGACATAGATATAGATATGGATATTCCTTTCTCATGGGGTAGATGGAAATAGAAATAAAAATATATATGATATATGCAGAAGATAAGATAATCTTAGAGGAGAAACTTCAAGTAGCTAATGAGACCAGGATGATCTTCTATGGTCATTTAGGATATATCTTGAAAGAAGTCAGAGATGGCAAGAGACGGATGTTAGAAGAGAGACAGTTTAGGATATGATGGATAACCACAGAGGTGGAATATTGAGTGTTAAGTTCAAGAAATAAAAAGTAGGTCAGTAGCTAGAAAGTAGATTGTGTTTAATGGAATGAATTTAACAAGACTGAAAGGGTATGTACAGAACAGATTGTGAAGAGGTAAAAATGTCAAATAGAAGAATTTATATTTGAACCCGAAGTAATAGGGAATAGTAGACTTGACTGTGTAGGGCATGACATAATCATTCTTACACATCAGCAAAATCTCTTGGAAAGCTGAATAGAGTTTGGATTAAAAAATAAATGAGTCGGGGAGCCATTAGAAGACCATTGACATAATCTAGGAGTAAGTTGATGAAGATTTGTACTAAGGTGATAGCTTTCTTAATTGGAAAGAAGCGTCTGTATGTAGGAGATACTATGAAGTTAAACATAGAAACAGTATTTTTGTGGTGAGTGAGTAAGAAATCAAAGGTGACACCAATGTTGCAAGTCTGATTGACTAGGAGAATAATGGTTCTAGAAGTTCAGAAGATAGGAAGATATTAGAAGAAAGATAATAGGTTATATTTTAGCAATGTGTTTGAAATGCATCAGGATATTTAGTTTAGATAATCTCTAACAAACTTTTCAGTAGAAAAATTTAAACTGTGCTAAGGAAACAATTGAATGAAACATTGTTTTCAAACATTGTTAAATATTTTGAGAATTAATAATCTTGTACAATGACATAGTGGCTTGAACATCCAGAAAGATGGTAATTATTCATTAAATCAGTAAATTTATAAGGTGTCCTAAAGGCAGTTAGTGATATAAAGCTCAGTAGAGAGGTGATAGCCACATATATGGATCTGGAATATGCAGAGATGCTCATGAACCATGGTGCATTGCAATAACCAAGTGAGGTAGCATAGATCAAAAATAATAAAGTGACTAGAAGAGAGTCATAAGGGAAGCCCATGACTAGTGGTCATCTCATAGATGAAGATCTGACAAAGAATAATTAGAAGAAGCATTTAAATAGGTTGGAAAAGAAATGTCATAGAAACCTATAGAGAAGGTAGTCACTACTCAGAGAAGTTGATTACATTAGAGAGATCAAGAAAAATGAGTAACTGGAAAAAGACATTAAATGAGTTAAAGATAATTGGTATCTTGGACAAGTATACATTCAACTGAATGAAGATATTGTAAACTATATCACAGATGATTTAGACAACAATGTAAAGATATATGGAAGCACCTAGTATAGAGAGTTTTCTAAAAAAAAAATAAAATTATCCAATAATGAGAAGAGAGCTTTATGATGGTTTTGAATGGTCAGGTTGATTGAATGGTTTGGGATGGGGAAGACATAGGCATGTTTATGAGAAGTAAAGAAAGAGCCAGTAGATAGAAAAAGATTAAAGATTAGATATTTGTGGTGGAAGAGATGATAGTGGGAGCAATCTGCTAGAAAATTAAGAAAGGAATGGGATAACGAGTATGAGAAAAGGGTTAGTTTTGGCAAGGAGTAAGGCCACCTCTTTTTTGGAAACAGGAGAAACTGTGGGACATAAGAGTAAAATATAGAATTAAACTCCTTTTTCAAGAGGTTGAAATAGGGAAAGGAGGATAATGTAGCCAGTACAGGTGTTGTTTGTCCTTTGTTCTTGAAGACTACCAGGACATCAGGGAGGTGATACCATGACATATAAGTGAATTAGATTTAAGTAAGGGAGGACTGTGCAAAATCACCAGACTCACTTTCTCCTACTGAGTTATCTGAATCCAGTTGCAAAATATAGATCACAATAACTGGAAGTGGTCTTTAAAACAGTAGGAGACCTTTTGCTTTTTAAGCTAAGATTTTTAACAGTCACAATTTGACTGAGGCAATATCCATTCAGTAATTAAGGCTAGATAAGAATTAAGGAAAAGAATGGTCTCTTCTGCCTGGTCAAAAAAAATCAATATGGAGAAGTGAGTGAAGGATAGTGAGAATAGTGCTCATCACTGGTGAAAAGAAAATGTTAGAGGTCCTCAGGCATGAGCTAAATAGAATGATAATATGTTGTGATGATAGAAAGGAATTTGGGATTTCATAAACATGAAGTGGAATACTTATGAATAATGGTAAAATTAACAATATTACTTCTCTGATACTAATATAGAATAGAGGATTAGGTCAAGAGATTTAAGTAGATTGGGAAACTGCATACTTATGGTCTTTGAGAGCAGGAATTGGAGTAAAGAGAAAGATTATGTGTCAGATTCTGAATTTACTGAGAAATGGACAAAATGTCATGGAGAAAAAGGAGGTGTCAACAAATAGCTACCCAGATCTAGATTAAATGGTAAAAAGGAGTATTCCAAGTATACTACCATGAATGGTGCATTGAGGAATACGAGAGAACGTGCAGACTATCATCTAAAGAGTAAAGGGAAATGAATTGTTATCAAGAGGAAGTTGGATCTCAGTGAATTCCAGAAGAAGGAAGAAACAAGCAATGAAGAGATTAAAGATGAAGTTTGTTGATTATGGAAAAAAGCATTCCAGAGATCTTAAAAGTAGTAGACAGATCTGGAATGGTATATTGGAGATGGGAGGATAATAGGGTTAAGGTAGTTGAAAGTAATTTAATGGAAAATTGGAGATGGGAAACAGGATTTGTACATAGAAAGCAAAAAGTTTAGAATCACTTGGAGAAAGAGAGTAAGATTAGGTAAAAGTATTTGAACCACTGAGAAATAGTCCAGACAGAGTATTATTGATAAAGAAAAGTCCCTCAATGAATTCTGCTGTTTTAGATCCTTAATCAAAATTCCTCCATATGGCACATAATGATATGTGCTGTAAAATTGCATAATGTAATGTTAACTAGAAAAGGCCTTTGGGGACAGTAGAAGCTGAGGTGGATAGCAAGGTCTTATCTTGGAGTAAACAACCTGGCTCAGGGCTGGAGGAGACCCTGGGGGTAGCAAAGGAAGACAAAAATTGTACAATTATAACAAAAGACTAGTAGTGCTTAAGAAGGAAGGCTCTTGAGGAGCTAATGGAAGTCAGAGAGTGGGTGGATAGTCCTCTAATCATGTAGCAGGCATTGTTTATTTAAACATCTGTGGAAAGATCACTATGAAAACAGCAATATGAAAACCCACAACTGTTTCAGAGAGAGAAGTTCTATAAAGAATATTAAAGCTTCCAAATTAAATGAACATATACTTTGATACTCAGTGACTTCAAAGCAAAGGTGAGAACAGATGACATAATAAGAAATGCATTTAAAATGAATAAAAATAAGGAATAGCTGACCAATGACATGTATGTAAAGGCTTTGTAACTCTACCTCATAAATAGTTCCTTTGAGAAGAGAATAGGTATGATTTGGATCTTGTGAATAACAGAGTAAAAAGAAAATATGAGAGGGGAAGAAAAAAATTAAAAGGAAATTGTTTTAAGAGAAAGGCAATGATTTGTTATTTTCATGGGAGTCATTTGTGTATTAATTGATCATTTGTCTGTTAAGACAAAGATCAAACCAGGTAGAAGAAAAAATTTAAAGTAAGAAAAACATAAGAAATATAACTCAATCAACATAAAAAGAAGATAAAAGTGCATGAAACATATTAGTTTGCAAACTCTTGATATACTTACCAAGCCAAGAAAGAAGGTAGTTAAAAAGAATAGAAATCAAAAATCTGAAATTATTCACAAAATCCTGAAAGAAGAATGATGAACAATAGTGAGAAGTGAAAAATGGACCCAGTTTAAAGACAATTTGGCAAAAAAAAATTAAAACTGAAAAAATTTTTTAAAAAATTGAAAAGAGCAAAAAGGAAATGGAAATTATCTGCAAAAAAAAATGTTATCTGTTCATTATCAAGAATAGAATAATCACTAGACTTGGATGTCAGTATCACAGTTATACATGTACTTTTAAAAGAGGTAAAAAAGAGAATGAAGATAAGAAAAGTAGCCAGATTTTACTAATGTAAAGATTATATGTACAGGAATTGACATCATTGTGAAGGAGCTGAATTCAGAAGGTATCTGAAGGAGGCTATTATGTGGAAAAATCTCAGACCTTTTAATAAAGAAAAAATATAACTGAGAGACCATCACCTATTCCATATAAACTTTTGTCAGAAATAGCTACATAAGTATCAAAGGCATCTTCAATAATATAGTAGTGGGGAATAGACAGACCTTTTAAAAGTAATATTATACTCTAAACCACCATTTCTATCACAGAATTGACTGAAAGTTGTAGAGAATATGTCGTTCTATTGCTTATTGTTTGCTATTGATTGGTTTAATTAAAACAAAATATTACCTTAAAGGCTCTTTTCCAATAATTATTTATCATCCATATATCAAAATCATTTTAGATGCTTTAAAAGAAATAGTATTAATGGTATTTGTTACTAAATAGAAGAAATCCAGGGAAGAAGAAATCCCTATTAATTAATTTCTCTGAATGATTTTGATTTTGAATAATTTTGTACTTGTAATAATTCCTAAAATGCTACTACTAGAAGAGATCCGTAATCAGTCAAAATAATTTAACATATTCATTGACACAAGAAAACTAGATGAAGACAATCTATTGCCCCAACTATGACAGACAAATGAGCAACAAACTCCAGACTTTGTCCATCTGTGTATTGTATATATAAAACTTTACATTTGCAAAGTTGTATGCTTATAAAAGTATAAATATGTATATCTACATATGCCCATTTCATTTCTTTTTAATATTTATTTTTTCTTAACTTCAAAGAAAATTTGTTTTTTGATGGTTGTATTATTTTTCTCAATTGCATGCTTTTTATGATTCATTTTAATTTTTTTTTGTTTCAAATTCCTCCTTCCCCTTTTTCATCTGTCTCTAAGACAGTAAGCAATTGATATGTTATATGTGTGCAATCATAAAAAATCATACTTTCCATATGAAAGAAAACTCATATTGGAAAAAAAAATGGGAAAAAAGGTGAAAAATAGTATGCATCAGGTTATATTCAGACTTCATAAGTTCTTTCTCTGAGGATGGATAGCATTTTTCATCATGAATCCTTTGGAATTATCTTGGATCATTGTGGTGCTGAGGATAGCTAAGGCATTCATAGTTGATTATCATAAAATATCCTATTACTGTCTACAATATTTTCCTGATTCTGTTCACTTCGTTTTCCATTAGTTTATGCAAGTCTTTCCAGGTTTTTCTGAAAACATTCTACATCATTTCATATAACACTATAGTATTCCACAACAATCATGTACTACAACTTATTCAACCATTCTCCAACAGATATACATGCCCTCAATTGTCAAATTTGCTGCCACAAAAAAGAGATATTATATTTTTGTACAAATGGGCTATTTTTCCTTTTTTTAAAAAAAAAAAAAAAGTTCCTTGAGATGCCCACCTACTAGTGGTATTGCTGGATCAAAGGATATGTTCAGTTTTATTGCCCTTTGGGCATAGTTCCCAATTCTTTTCCAGAATGGATAATTCAGTTCATAATTCAACTAACAGTGCATTCATGTTCCAATTTTCCCACATCATCTCCACTATTTATTATTTTTTTCTTTTCCTTCATATTGACCAATCTGTTGGATTTGAGGTAATACCTCAGAGCTGTTTTAATTTTCATTTCTCTAATTAATAATTATAGAACATTTTTCATGTGACTATAGGTACCTTTGATTTCTTCTTTTGAAAACTGCTTGTCCAATTTAATTTCTATGTATATGACTATGCATATTTATTACTATTTGTATAGTCTGTTTCATGGAATGGAAAGTAAAAAGTGAAAGCAAATTGACCCAGAATTAAATAAAAAAAAAAAAAAAAAAAAAAAGAAATGTTGCCTTCAGGAAACTGTAAGACTCTTTTAACAACCAATCCCAAATTTTTCTCCAAAACAATGAACCACCTTTGATGCCAACATCCTTTTGATAGTATTATGTGGTTGCAAACATTGAACACAATAGACTCTAAGGAACTGAAAATAAATATCCAATAGAGGGCAATGAAAAATTCCAAAAAGGTTGTGAACATGCTACAACAAATAGCAAATAATTCAAAAAATAACAAGGGCGAAGGAAATCATTGAAAAAATAATCATCATCATAACAAAATTAGAAAGATATGTGTGGTGGTCATGTAATGAGGGGAAAACAATAAAAGACTAACCACTTAATGATGTGCTAAGATCCTTGCAATGCTAAGAGAAATCAAGGAAGGCCCCTAGTGCTTTGGGTAAATACCTTGTAGCAGAGGGAGGACATAGAAAATAATTTTACATAAAGAGTAGTTATGGATGGATTGGGAATCATTATTAGAATAATCACAACATTAAGATCACAGATCCATCTGAGCATCTATTTTGTATTTATTTAAATGTGTATATGTTTTTCATTATAGGAGTTTACATTATACTGAATTATATCTATTATACTGAAGTATAACAGGAAGAGTCCATTCTCATGGCTCACATCACCAGACTGAAAATTGTTATTTGTTGTTAACTTTAGAATCAAATAAATTGTTGTTATTTAGTGATTTGGTCATATCTAATTTTTGTGACCCCATGGAACAGAGTATGTTAAGCCCTTCTATCTTCCACTATCTCATAAAATCCGTCCAAGTACATATTCATTGCTTTCATGACACCATCTCTTCATCTCATTGTTTGTCATTCCCTTCTCCTTTTGCTTTCAGTCTTTCCCAACATCAGAAGTCTTTTCCCATGAGAAGATGGTCCTCTCATGCAGCCAAAGTATTTAAACTTCAGCTTTAGTATTTGACATTCCAGTGGATAATCTAAATTAATTTATTCATGTATTGCCAGATTTGATCTTTCCAATGGATTCTCAGAGGTTTTCTTTAGCATTCCAATTCAAAAGTGTTAATTCTGCAACACTCAGCTTTCTTTTTGGTCCAACTATCATAGTCATACTCTGTTAACTAGAAAAAAGCATAACTTGGATTGTATGGACTTTTGTTGGCAAGATGATATATCTGCTTTTTAGTATGCTGTTAAGATGTATCATAGCTTTCCTTCCAAAGAACAAATATCTTTTAATTTCATGGCTGCAGCCACTGTCTGCATTGATTTTGAGCCCCAGAATATAAAAATTGACATTGCTTCCATTTCTTCTCCCTTTATTTGCCAGGAAGTAATGGAACCAATTGCTAAGTCCTTAAGGGGTTGTTTGTTTTTATCTTGTTTCTTTTCTTTTCTCTCCTTTTCTTTTTTTTTTTTCTTCTTTTGCTGAGGCAAATGGGATTAAGTGACTTACCTAGGGTCACACAGCTAGGAAGTGTTACGTATCTGACATTAGATTTGAATTTAGGTCCTCCTGACTCCAGGCTTGGTGCTCTTATCTACTGCACCATCTGGCTGCTCCTATGTTAAGTTTCAAATGAGCTTTTAGACTCTCCTCTTTTATATTTCATCAAAAGGCTTCTTAATTATTCTTCACTTCTACCATTAGAATAGCATAATCTGCATATCTAAGGTTATTGATTTTTTTCATAGCAACCTTAATTTCAGCTTTTGATTCACTCAGCCTGGCATTCTACATGATATTCTCTGCTTATAAGTTAAGTATATAAGGTAACAATATAAGTTGTTTCATCAGTTCTTCTTATTATCATATTGCTTCTTGATCCATATACAGATTCCTCAGAAGGCAAATAAGATTATCTAGTACTCCCATCTTGTTGAGGACTTGGTACATTTTGTTGTGATCCACTCAGTCAAAGGTTTTAGGGTAGTCAAAGTAGCAGAAATAGATGGTGTTTTTGGTTTGTTTTTTGTTGTTTTATTTTGTTTTTGCCTAAAACTCCCTTGCTTTCTCCATCATCCAGTGAATGTTGGCAATTTGATTATAGTTCTTTTGCCTTTCCAAAAATGGGCCTGTTCTTTTGGAATTCTTGGTTTACATATTGCTGAAGCCTAGCTTTCAGAATTTTAAATCTAAACTTCCTGGAGTGTGAAATGAGCTCAACTGTTAGTAATTTGAACATTCTTTGGCATTGCCTTCTTTAGGACTGGAATATAAACTGATCTTTTCCATATCATATTGAATGCTCCATTTTGTCAGCATCATCTTTTAGGATTTTAAGTAGCCTAAGTGGAGTTTCATCATTTTAACTTGTCTTATTATTAGTGATGCTTCCTTAAGTCCACTTGCTATCATTCTCCAGGATGTCTGGCTCAAGATCAGTAACCACTCCATTGGGATTATGGTGACTTTAAATTCTTCTTATATAGTTGTATATTGTTGCCATGTCTTCTTCATTTCTTCCATTTCTCTAAAGTCCTTACTATTTTTGTCTTTTATCGTGACCATTTTTGCAAGAAATGTTCTTTTTCTTTGATATTTCTAGTTTTCTTGAAAAGATCTCTTATCTTTCCCATTATACAGTTTTCTTCCATTTCTTTACATTACTCACTTAAAAAAAACATATTTCTCCTTGCTATTCTCTGAAATTCTACATTCAGTTAAGTGTATCCTTCCCTTTGTCCTTTACCTCATTTTGCTTTTTTAGTTTGTTTTTTTTTTCTTTCTTTTCTGTTTCTTTGGAATTTGTTGTTGCTATTGTTTCCTCCTATACACTATTGCAAACCTCTCTCCACAGTTCACTAGGCCCTTCTATCAGATCTAATCCCTCAAATCTATTATTTGCTTTCACTTCATATTCATAAAGGATGTTATTTAGGTCATACCTATATGGTCTGATATTTTTCCTTACTTTCTTCCATTTAAGTCTGAATTTTTCAATAAGAGCTCATTATATCATATCTAGTTCTAGATTTTATTTTAACTGACTTATGGCTGCAAAGTATGTATATATTCAATATTAACCATGTGGTGATATTTTGGGTTGTTTAAAAAAAAAGATAATTTGCAGGGGCAACTAGAATTAGGTGGCACAGTGAATAGAGCACTAGCCCTGAAGTCAGGAGGACCCCAGTTCAAATCTGATCTCAGACACTTAACACTTCCTAGCTGTGTGACCCTGGGCAAGTCACTTCACCCCAATTACCTCAGGAAAAAAAGAGTATTTGCTATAAGCAATGAATTATCTTGACAAAACTATTAGTCTCAATCCTGCTTTATTTTGTATTCCAAGACCAAGCTTTCTTGTTATCCCAATTATCTCTTGATTTCTTATATTATTATCCCAGGCCCCCAGGATAAATATGACATCTTTTTTGGTGTTATTTTTAGAAGATGTTATAAGTTTTCATATAACTGATCAACTTTAACCTCCTTGGCATCAGTGTTTGGGGCACAGATTTGTATTACTGTGGTATTGAATGGTTTGTCATGGAATTGAATAGATATTCTGTCACTTTTGAGATCATGCTTTTTTAAACTGCCTTTTAAAAACCTTTTTATTGAATGAGGGGTACTCCATGTCTTCATGGGGTTCCTTCCCCACAGTAGTACATATAGTGATCACCTGAATTAAACTCATCTATTCCCATCCATTTAAGTTCACTAACACTCAAGATGTAACATATTTTTTTAATTATTTTAATACTGTCCACAGGTTTTTTTGGGGGGGAAATATACTGGGGTGGTTTGCCATTTCCTTGTCTAATGGATCACCTTTTGACACACATCTCTACTGTGATCTATCTTGGCTAATCCCATAAGATACAACTCTTGAGCTATACAACCCTCTTTGCCAGAGCAAGGAAATGATCCAGAAAGAGAGTTTAAATGAATGGTAGACTCTTATTCCTCTTCCCTCAGGGCTATTATGATCCCACCTCCTCCAAAAGGACTTTGGGCTCTATGACTTCATACCTCAGAAGCCCTGTACTGTATAGACCTAAGTCATAGGTTATAGTCAGACAACAAAACATGGCATATATGTTATATGCCATGATTACAAATACATTGTAGGGTATAATGTCATCTAGCTGTTCTCCAATAGCAACTTGATTAGCTCTTGTTGACCACAGCAAGTACAAAACAAGATTAAGTAGAAGGTTGTCAGGTCTAAAATGGGAATAATGACATAGACAGAGAAAGAGAAATTTCACCTGCCTGGTAACATATAGGCAATCTGTGTAGGGAACAACCTTAACTCACAAAAATGTTAAGAGTTAAATATGGACCCAAGAATGTCAAAATTGTATATCACATTAATTTTGCAAATTCACTGCTTGATTAGTAGAAAGAAAAATATCACTATGCCTTTTGGGGTCACTTCCAAACTTAAAAATTTTCCACTAAGAAGAAAAACATGAATTAAAATTGACAGCTGATGAAAACAGCCCTCTCCTCATCCTAATTTCTCAATCATCTCTTAAATATGTACATTAAAGGAAATGATCAGATGTTACTTGAAAAGAAGAGAATTCAAAATATCTATAAAAGTTGATTTGAATTAATGATCACAGTAAGAAGCCACTTGGTTTTAACCCTGAGCTGAGTCTCAGGGTTAAAAGGAAAAGAAGATGACTTTTTTTTTTCCTATAGGTTCACTTGGATGTGATTTCTCTTTCCTCCTTCTCATCCCCCCCCCCCCCAAGAATCATAGTCTCTAATACTTTAATCATTAGAAAAGTAGTTGAAATATGAACATTTAAGTGTCAGTACTACAAGATTTCACCATTGGGTTAAAATAGACTACATACAATCAGGAAAACCTGGCCAGGCTCATCAGCAGCCCACATACCTCAGGATTAGCCTTGGCTCAAGGTCACAGGCAGCTCTGCATAATGCATGCTAGCTAGGAAAGATTATTATTATCCCAACCCACACTCATTTTCTTTTTGCTTTGGTAGAGAAGCAGAAAAAGATAAATGCTAAATGAATTCAGTTACTTTCTCTAAGTTGGATCTTGTTCGGAAAATCTCTGGGTTTCATGGTTTCACTCTTATGATATTGACAGCTAAATATCATCTAAATTGAGGGAGGGGAAACCCTGAATTGGGTTTTGTTGAAATTTTATTCTTAGTAAAATATCCTCTTATGGGTGGACTTTATCTTGCTAAGTGAGATACTCTGCCTCCTTTCTTCCTCTTGGAGAGAATATTTTCATTTCTATGCAATTTACTTTTTGTGCAAAAAGAAAATTGCAAATCAGTAGCTTAATCTTCCTGTCCCGATTTCCTTTGACAACATTGTTTCCATTAGCCTAGGGAGAGTTATTGTGCTTCCTTTGGTCTGTGACTTGGCACTTGGAACCTTATGCTAAAGGAGAAAGTCACCAACCACTATTCTTTTTGCTTTCATTAGCACTTTCCTTATCAGTAAAATAAGGGCAAACTCAGAAGACAAATATCTCACAGCGTGAACACTGCAGTAGAAGAGAAAGAAAAGTTTTAATTAAAATGTTTTCTACTGCTTCCATTGATAATAAGTTACCCTAGCAGGCATAGTCATCATGGCTTCCATGTACAAGCTACCTGCAACTTAATCTGGCCCCCTACCCCTGACCCCAGCACTACAGCCATGTTCCAAAACTGCCTTGCTCCATCTTCTGATGGAAACAAAACATTGGAGAATTACTGCCCCAAAGAATACTGGGAAATGTCACCTTTCAGGTATGTTAGTGAAAGTATGGAACAAACTGCTTTCCTAGATGTATCAAAACAGAAATCTGTCTATTATTAGGCTCTCTAACTGATTGAGTTTTTTTTTTTCCTTTAAATCTTATAGAGGGTCCTGGATTAAACATTATGCTATACACAGATGCTCATAAAAAAAGTTCCACTTCTTTCAGCAAGATGGGCACATTATAATTGCCTAAAACTATGCCTGGTATTGTAAAAGACATGAAAGAAATGGAAACCATCGCTTTTTCTTTCAGGGACTTTGGACTCTTTTTGAGGAAGCAAGGATTCTACAGAACTTGGAGGGACCATGTGATACATACATGTATCATAAAAGAACATACAAGGAAATATTAAACTGAATAAAATAAATCTTAACTTTGCAATTCTTAATTCAATTTAATAAATATGTATTAAGTACCTACCATGTTGTTCTAGATGAGCAGCATAAAATAGAGAATAGAGAAGGCAACACAATCAGTAGGACCTGCATTCAAGTTCTACTTGTGATACCTCTTTACTGTGTGATCTGGACAGGTCACTTGGCATTCTGGTGCCCTTCTTTAGGACCATAAACTGTGGACAATATGCATTAGGAAAGGGTGCTTTTTCACTACGAGATGAAGTCAAGATGAAAAAAAATCCAAATTATTTTTCATTTTGTTCTGAATATGAGTTAAGGAATAGTTTCAGGTTCAGCAATTTTTTTTAATACTGAACATTGAGTTTGGATTTTTTAAAATCCATTGCTTATTTCCTGAATATTGAAAAAAAGAATATGCTAAATTGAATGTTAACTTTTCATAGTTACTTAGTATCATTATTAAAACATTAGTCCTTGAAATTTGCTCTAAGATGGGAATGTCTTACAGCCTAAATATAAGTGTAGAACTCTTTGCACCTACACTGTGATATTTATTCTGAATTTTTTTGCTATCACTTTTCAACAATCACTCTTCTTTGTATATCTGTGTGGTATATCTGTCTGCAGCAGACCCTTTCCTTCCTTCAATTTAGCTACATTTCCTCAGGCTTCATAACATGGTATGCAAAGAAGCATCTCTGTCTGTGAGAGAATTGAGGGTTCTTCTATTAACCAAGCACATGAGCATTTGTTCATAGATTTCCTAGCATCTATTTTGGCTGTTAGTCATATTAAGTCTACTTTCTTTTTATTATAAACAATAGCTTGAATAGATGAAGGGAGTAGATTTCTTACTTCTAAATAGCTCAGTTCATGATTTATATTTAAGTACATACAAAAAGTATTTATGAGTGGTTAGGGAAGAATAAGAATGCATTTCAACTGGAGAGCTACATTAAGGAGGGCAGGATACATAGGATTTAAGAGACGGAAGGGACTTGAGAGGCTGAATAGTCTAATTCTTAACTGAATATATATTTCTTCTATCATATACCCTAGAAGTTGCCATTCAATCAGTGCTTAAAGATCTCCAGTATGAATATTTCTTTACTTACTGATGTTGTCTATTCTTATTTCATACAGTTCAGCTTAGGAGGAAACTGGGTCTTGGGGCAGTTCATTAAAAATTGTTAGGATTTGTTTGGTTATATGAAATTTTAAAGTTTTATACAAACTAGCGCAGTCAAAATTAGAAGGAAAACAAAAAAAATAGGCAAAAAAAATTCACAACAAGTTTCTTTCATAAAGACCTTATTTTTCAAATATGTAAGGAACTTAGCAAAATTTTTTAAAATATAAGCCATTCCCAAATTAATGAATAGTCAAAGATAATTTTCAGAAGAAGAAAATGTCAAAGCTTTCATAAATCCTATGAAAAATACTCTAAATTATACTCTAATACATTCTAGATGCTCTCTATTGGTTAGAGAAATACAAATTAATATAATTCTGAGATACCTCCTAATACTTATCAGATTGGCTACTATGACCGAAAAGAAAAATGACAAATGCAGGGATGGGGGAAATTGAGACACTATTGTTGGAGTTGTGAGTTCAACCATTCTAGAGAACAATTCAGAACTATGAACAAAGTGTTATAAAATTATGCATACCCTTTGACCCAGCAATACCACCATTAGATTTATATTCCAAAGAGAAAGAAAAGGGGAAAGGACCTTTTTATGCAAAAATATGTATAGTAGATCCTTTTGTGCAGGCAAAGAACTGGAGATTGAGGGGATACTCATCAATTGGGAAATGGCTGAAAAAGCTATGGCATATGATGTGTAGTATATTGTGATGGAACACTATTGTGTTATAAGAAATGATAAATTGGATGGTTTTAGAAAAACTTGAGAAGATTTAAATGAACCAATACAAAATTAAGTGAGCATAATCAGGATAATATTGTACACAACAACAGTAATATTTTAAAATGATCAACTGTGAATGACTTAAATATTCTGATGAAGACAATGATCTAAAGGCAAGTCCAAAGTGCTATCTGAATCTAGAAAGAATAAATTAACTCTAAGTATGGATTGAAGCATATTTTTAAACTTTATTTTTCTGTGTGTAAGTGCTTTTTTTGCAACATGACTATTATGGAAATATGTTTTTGCAGGGCTTCATATGTATAATTGATGTCATATTGCTTGCTTTCTCAAGAATTTGGGAAGGAACAGGAGGGAAGAAGAGAATTTGTAATTCAGTTTTTAAAAATGGATGATAAATCTGTTATGCTATTTTGCTTCTCAAAAGATTAAATAAATTTGGGAAAATAAGGCTGAATAAGAAATTGGAACAAGATTTTAGAGAAGCTGAAACACTAGGAAAAGAGGGTGAAACGTGGTCTAATTAATATTGGGAAGCCATAGCAGGTTATTGAACAGAACAGAAACAAACTGAAAGAGATGTGTGGGATTGGGGGGAATGTTTTGTGTAGAGTTCTATCCAGTCTCTGTGGAGTGAAAAGGTAAATAAATAAGAGATGAACAAAATGAACTGCTATAGGCCAGCGAAGCCTGTACTATTTAGGTCTCAGACACACTATCTGATGACAGAAATGTTAAGTATTCAATTAAATATCTAGTGTTACCTTAAATTCTATGGTCAAACACCATGCCTGCAATTAGTAAGACTTGAACCTCAAGAAAAGCCCTAGCAATTTCTAGAATTGGGCTAGAATTATTATGATGAAAATAATAGGAGAGGACTATAATCATTTAACAATCTCTTTTTCACTATATATGTCTATGTAATCTGAGTGAAATTTTGTTTTTATGTCCTATAAGACTCCAGTTCTCTCTTCTTTCTCAAGGAATTCTGAAGTTTCTTCACAGATTTCCTCTCCTTAATAGAATCTAGTTTGTGTATTTGAGAAATTAAACATACAAATTGGTTTCCTCTATAGCATTCCGTCTCTCCAGTCCATAGAATGCTTACTCTTCTCCCCTCTCCAAGGATTGGAAATTTCCCCTCTAGAAGTCACAGTGCCTAGAACCCCAGAACTCAGAAAGTCTTGGAGTTAGAGGTATTCATAAGGTAATTGTCAAAGTTGTTCCTGCCTCAGGAATCCTTTTAATAGTGAATAATAATAATAATAATAATTGATAATAATACAAGAATTAGAAAGATAGATTCTAGGATTCATCCAAGGGTTTAGACTCCTGATCTTTCTTAATAGAGGTTTGGGGTTCATAAAGATATGTCTTATGCAAAAAGGAAAGAAGCAAACATCTTCATATATCATATTTTGGGGACAAAGCTTGTTCTTTTTAATTTTGAAGAATTCATTTTTCATTGTCTTATGGCTGTCCATTCTACTTATTTATATTTTTGTATTCATTGTCTATATTGATTTCCTGTCTCTGCTTACTTTATTCTATATCAGATCATGCAAGTCTAGCCATACTTCTCGGTATTCATTATATTGATAATTTCCTACTGTTCAAAAATGTGTTATTGTATGAATGTACCAAAAATTGTTCAGTCTTTCTTAAATCAATGTGCCTTTAAGTTTTTTATAACAAAAAGTTTGATATAAATATGTTAACTTTTACGGGAACTTTGGGACAAGATAGTCACTTTATTTTCATCATTGCAAATTACCTTAAAAAATAGTTGTACAAATTCATAACTTTAATGAATTAGCATTAAATTATTTTCTCACAATATATCCCACAAAGACTATTTCCAAGTTTTCTCATCGCTATCAATTTCCTGGGTATGAGGTGCAATAAAAACTCTTACTATTGTTGTTTTGGGACATTCTTTCATGTAGTTGTTAATAGTTTGCAAAGCTTTCAAGAACTATTTATTTCTTCTGACTATTTATTTCAATATATTTCATTATGTCATGGATATTCAATCTATATCTGAGAAATTTAGTAGAAAAAATTTTTTCCCATTTGATCCCTTCCCTTCTTCAACCTCAAGATTCTCAATGAGGATACATTCTATCAGTCGTGTCCTGTTTCAAGTCATAATTACTTTTTTTATGATGGAGGAAGATACATCTTGCTATTCCCCCATAACATGATATATTTTGGAAGAGATACAAGGAAAAAGGTTGAGGGCATCCTCAAAAGTGGAGAGCATCACAGAATAAGTCACTTTAATTCTTTTAGTATGCAGAGGTCAGGAATGAAATCTAATCAGCCACTCTTTTGGAATTTCTATGCCCCCAAAGTTGTTTTTATCCAATATTCTCCCCCTCTCTGATTTCATTAAGTTGGTTGAGGAATTTTATATTTAAATTTTATTAGCAGATAACAATTATTTGCTATTATTATTATACTATGATTTTGTTTAGGAAACTTTTAAAATTGATCAGAAGGCTCACTGTCTTCCTACTAGTGCTTATTATACAAATACTGTCACAAATAGTGAATAGCTAATTTATGTCAAAAGATAGTAAGCAGATATCTGGAATGTTAGATAGATTAGAATGTATCAAACAATACAAAAAGTGAATGAACTCTTTCACAGGAGGTAAATATTTCAAATCAACTGGAAGAGAATCTCTGCTCTTTCACAGAGAAAAATTCCATGAAGTCTCTTTGAAGGCAAATTGAAAATCATTGGGCGGGGGGGAGATTCTTTTCCTTATATTTCTGCCTTCCAAAGACTTTTCTTTTCAAGAGAGAATCTAGAACCAAATATACCTCCTATTTAAGCAGAATGTAAAAAGTTCAATTTTCTCCAACATACTTGCACCAACTACATCCTTTAGACAGGTATACAGATTTGAATGTATCACTTTTCCACCAAGAAAGAGATTCCTATAAATGATCAAAACTTGAACCCCAGGTTATAATAATATTATGCTTTTAGTAAATTCATTAGTTGCCTCAAATGCTTTTTCCCCCTTCAGACATTTGGAATTTTTAGGTTTATCATTATGACACTTTTATATAATGATTTTCACTTCTTTACTTTCAATGTTTCTTCCTATTTTATAATTGGCTAATTCTCAATGCTATTTACAAATGATAAAAATTGATACCTTATTTTGATATCCGAACTTAATGGGAAAGGGAGACAGAGAGAGAAGACAGAGAGACAAACAGAGAGAGGGAGAAGGAGACAGAGAGGAACAAAGACAGATGGGTAAGGAGGGAGGGAAGAAGGAAGAGGTAGAGGAAGAGAAAGAAAAGGAGGGAGGAGGAAAGAGAGAGAGAGAGAGAGAGAGAGAGAGCGAGCAAAGGAAGACAAAGAGGGGGGAGGGAGGGCAGAAGAAAAGAGAGAGGGAGAAAGAGAGGAAGGAAGAGAGGGAAAAAAGAGAAAAAAGAGTGAAAGAGGGAGAGAGGGAGAGAGAGACAGAGAGAAGAAGAGGGAAAAACAAAGAGAGAGGGACAGAGAAAGAGAAAAAGAGAAAGGAATTCAGAGAGAGGGAAAGGAGAGAGAGAGACAGAGAGGAAAAAGAGAAAGAAAGAGGAGAGAGAGATAGTGAAAAAGAGAGAGAGACAGAAACAGAGAAACAGAGAGACAGAGACAGAGAGAGAAGAGCAAAATACAACAATAACAACGAGGAATATGCCCATAGAAAGTTATTATGGTGACAGAAAAGACCAAGACAAACATTCAGAAGAGGACAACAATGGCAAACCAAAAGAAAAACAGAAAATCATCACAAATCTAGAAATAATTCATGAAAGAACTCAAAGAGGGATTTAAAAATCATCCAAGAAAGATAGAGAAGAAAATTGGGAAAAGTAATGAGCATGATGAAAAAAAGTCAACAGCTTTAAAAACTGCTTAAAAAGTAGAATTGGCTAAATGGAAAAAGAAATATAAAAATTCACTGAAGAAAACAACTCCTTAAAGAGTATGATTGATCAAATGAAGAAGGAAGTACAAAAGTTAATTAAGAAACAATTCATTAAAAATTTCAGAGGCAGGATTTCTGGGGTGGTGCCAAGATGGCAGAGTAAAGTCAGGAAGCTGCTTGAACTCTCCCAATTTCCTTAAAAAACATATGAAATCAAACCTTTAAGCAGAGTCTGACAGAATGAAACCACTCTGCAGTCAAGATAGACTGGAAAAACTTCAGGAAGGATCAGTCTTACTGGAGTGAAAAAGGTGTTTAGCCCAGCTCAGATAAACTCTGGGAAAGCTGTTGAGAGGGTCTTAATCACAGCAAATCAACAACTAAAACCTTCAGTCATGGCTCGGTAGAGGAGCAAATCTGTGGAGCAACTTCCAGTCCCAGCTCATAAGGCAAACTCTGGGAAACCAGACTATTTCCTGAACAGAGCAGGCAAAACTATACCTTACAAATATAAGGAAGCCATTTACCCCAGAAGCAGAACTCAACAATAAAAGGGGAGAGAGAGAGAAAGAGAGAGAGAGAGAGAGAGAGAGAGAGAGAGAGAGAGAGAGAGAGAATGAGAATATATACCAAAGGAAAGAAAATGAGCAAGAAACAGGAAAGAATCATGACTATAGAAAGCTACTATGGTGACAAGGCAGATCAAAACACAAACTCAGACAAGGACAGAATGTCCACAGAAGAAATCGTAAAGGGTGATATAAATTGGTATCAAGCCCAAAGAGGCTTCTTGGGAGTGCTCATAAAGGCTTTAAAAGGCAAATAAGAGAAGTAGAAGAAAAAATGATAAAGGAAATGATAGGTATACATGAGAGACTCAACAGCTTGGAAAAGGAAGGAAAAAAATAGTCTGAAGAAAACAATTCCTTAAAAAGTAGAACTAATTGAATGGAAAAAGAGATGCAAAAACTAACTGTAAAAAAACACATTAAAAACTAGAACGTGGCTATTAGAAATTAATAACTCTGTGAGACAATAAGAATCAAACAAAAGAAAAAGAATGAAAAAAATGTGAAATACCATATTGGAAAACAGCCAACCTGAAAAATAGATGCAGAAAAGACAATTTAATAATCATTGGCCTATCTGAAGGCCAAAAGAAAAAAACAAAAAAAAAAAAAAAGAGTCTGGAGACTATTTTACAAGAGACCATTAAGGAAAACTGCCCCAAAATTCTAGAAACAGAGGGGGAAATACTCACTGAAAGAATCCATCAATGACCTTGGGAAAGAGATCCCATAAGGGAAACCCCAAGGAACATTGTTGCAAAACTCCAGAACTATAATCAAAAAAATAAAATACAGCAAGCTGACAGACAAAAATAATTCAAATATCAAGGAGCGACAGTCAGGATTATGCAGGATCTGGCAGCTTCTACAATAAAGCATTGGAAGGCCTGGAATACAATATTCCAGAATTAACTACCCAGTACGACTCAGCATTATCTTTCAGGGGAGGTGATGGAGATTCAATGAAGTAAGAAACTTTTAATCATTTATATGTAAAAATCTAGAGCTAAGAGAAGCATAGAAAGATAAATGGGGGGAGAGGGGGAATATATATATATATAATTTATATAGGTATACGTATAGGTATATGGGTATATATATATATGATTTAAAAGTTGAAATGTTTATGTCCTATTTGGGGAAATGATATCTATAACTCTTGAGAACTGAATCTGTCACTGGGGCAGACAAAGGGAAGCATCACATGGACTGAGGGTATGGTTGTGAATGGACTCTGATGTGATAACATCAAAGTAAAAGATATTAAGGGTTGGGAAAATGTCTGTACTAAGAAAAGAGAATATGGAAGGTATAATGGGACAATTAGTTTGCATAAATAAGAGCAAAAGAGGGAAAGAAATGAGGGGATGAATATTGTCTGAAGCTTGATCTCATCTGTTTTGGCTCTAAGAAGGAATAACTTAATCATTCAGTTACGTACAGAAATTTATCTAACCCTATAAAGAAGTAGAAGGCAAAAGAGAAAAGAAAAGGGAGGAACAGGATAGAAGAGAGGGCAGAAACACTAGGGGGGAAAATATGAGAAAGGGGAAAGGGGTTAAAGAAGATAAGATAGTGGATGGAGTAGATTTAAAAAAAAAAACACCAGTAAGAGAATGGGGGTAGAATGATAGAAGATAAAGGAGTGTGTGGGATAGGTTTTAAAAAAACACCATTAAGAACAGGATGCAAAGAGAGAACAAAAGTATATACAGGGGAGAAAATAGGATGCAGGGAAAAACAGAGCTGGTAATCATAACTGTGAATGTGAATCAGATGAACTCTCCTATGAAATGGAAGCAAATAGCAGAGTGGATTGAAAAACAGAATCCTCATAATACGTTGTTTACAAGGAATATATTTGACAAAGAGATACATACAGACTAAAGATAAAAGGCTGGAACAGAATTTATTATGCTTCAACTAAACTAAAAAAAAAAAAGGGATAGCAAATCTGATCTCAGTTACAGCAAAAGTAAAAAATAAATCTTATTAAAAGAGATTATGAAGGAAAGTATATCTTGAAAAAGGGTACAGTAAATAATGAAGTACTAATGGTACTAAATGTATTTGCACTAAGTGGTAGAGCAGGAAAATTCCTAGAGAAGATTTTAAGCGAGTTATAGGAAGAAATAGATAGCAAAAGTATTCTAGTGAGGGACCTCCACCTTCCCCTCTCAAAACCACAAAATAAGCAAGAAAGAAACTAGGGAGATTAATAGGATGCTAGAAAACTATCTATGATAGACCTTTGGAGAAAATCAAATAGGACAGAAAAGAATACACCTTTTTTCTCAGCAGTTCTTGGGCACCTTTACAAAAATTGACCATGAATTAGGGCATTAAAAACTTCATAATCAAATGAAGAAAGACCACAGTGCAATGAAAATCATATTCAATAAAGGGCCAGGGAAAAACTAAAAAGCAAATGGAAATTAAACAATCTAATTCTAAAGAATGAGTGGCTCAAACAGCAAATCACAGAAACAACCCATAATTTCATCCAAGAAAATCACAATAATGAGACAACATACCAAAACCTATGGGATGCAGGCAAAGTCATTCTTTGGGGAAATTTTATATTTCCAAATAACTACATGAATAAAATAGAAAAAGAGGAGATCAATGAATTAGGCATGCAACTAAAAAAGCTAGAAAAAGAAATTAAAAGTCTTCATTTAAATACTAAATTCTGAAACTCAAAGGAAAGATTAATAAAATAAAATTTAAGGAAACTAAATAAAACTAAGTCTTGGTTTTATGAAAAAAATAGATAAATCTTTGGTAAATTTGATCAGGAAAAGGAATGAAAAAATCAAATCACCAGCATCAAACAAAAAGGGTGAACTTACCACCAATGAAAAAGAAATTAAAGCAATAATTAGGAGCCATTTTGCCCAACTGCAAGGCAGTAAGTCTGACAATCTAATTGAAATGAATGAATATTTATAAGAATATAAATTGTCCAGGTTAACAGAAGAGGAAATAAATTACTTATTCAATTTCTTTTTCTGAAATGAGAATATTTAAGTCATTAATTAATTTCCTAAGAAAAAAATCTCCAGAGCCACATGTATTCACAAGCAAATTCTACCAAAGATTTACAGAACTCTTTATTCAAATACTATATAAACTATTTTGAAAAATAGATAAAGAAGTACTAGCAAATGCCTTCTATGACACAAATATGGCAATGATACCTAAACCAAGAAGAGCCAAAACAAAGAAAGAAAATTACATACTAATCTCCCTAATAAATATTGACACAAAAATTTTATATAATATATTAGCAAAGAGATTATAGCAATTTGTCAGCAGGATAATATACTATGACCAATTGGGATTTATACAAGGATTGAAGGGCTGGTTCATTATAAAGAAACCTATTAGCATAATAGACCATATCAATAACAAAACCAACAGAAATAATATGATAATTTCAATAGATGCAGAAAAAGCTTTTAAAAAAATACAGCACCCATTCTTGTTAAAAACAATAGTGAGCAGAGGGATAAAGGACGCTTTCCTTAAAATAATAAGCAATATCTATCTAAAACCTATAACAAGTAAAGGAGAGAAGGTGGAAGCAATCAAAATAATATCAGGAATGAAACAAGAATGTCCATTATCATCACTATTATTCAACATTGTACTAGAAATGTTGATTTAGCAATAATGAAAGAAAAAGAAATTAAAGAATTAGAATAGGCAATGAGGAAATAGAACTATCACTCTTTGCAGATATTACAATATACTTAAAGAATCCTAGAAAATCATTCAAAAGCCTACTAGAAACAATTAACAACTTTAGCAAAGTTGCAGGACACGAAATAAACCACACAAGTCATCAGTATTCCTATAAATTACTTTCAAAGCCCATCAGTAAGAGATAGAAAGAGAAATTCCATTTAAAATTATGGTAGAAATAAATAAAATACTTGGGGATCTACCTACCAAGACACACCCAAGAACTATATGAACACAATTACAAAATGCTTCTCACACAAATAATGGCTGATCTAAACATTTAGAAAAATATCATTTGCTCATGGGCAGGCTAAGCTAATAAAATAAATATGATAATTCTGCCTAAATTGGTCTCTTTATTCAGTACCATACCAATCAAACTGCTAAAATATCATTTTATAGAACTACAAAAAATCATAGCAAAATTCATCTGGAAGAACAAAAGGTCAAGAATATCAAGGGAATTAATGGAAAAAAAAATAAAGGAGTATTAGCAGTACCAATCCTAAAACTATATTATAAAACAGTAGTCATCAAAACCTTTTGGTAATGGTTAAGAAAAGATTGGTGGGATTATTGGAATAGATACACACATGATATAATAATCAAGGCCAATAGCAATATAGTATTTGATAAATCCTCCTAAACTCCAGCTTCTGGAATAAGAACTCATTATTTGACAAAAATTGGTGGGAAAACTGGAAAATAATATGTCAGAAATTCATCATAAACCTATATCTCACGTCCCATATGAAAATAAGATTAAAATGGTACATGATTTGGGCATAAAGGATAACAAATTAGAAGAACAAGAAATAATTTATCTATCAGATCTTTGAAGAAGGGAGGAATTTATGACCAAAGAAGGGCTAGAGAACATTATGAAGGGCAAAATGGGTAACTTTGATTACTTTAAATTAAAAAGGGTTTGCACAAACAAAACCAACAGAAGTAAGATTAAAAGGAAAAGCTGGTAAAAAAAAAAAATCTTTACAGCCAGTGTTTTTAATAAAGATTTCATTTCTAAGACAAATGAACAACTGTCATATAAGAATACAAGTCATTCCCCAATTGATAAATGCTCAAAGGATATGAACAATTTTTAGATGATGAAATTAAAGCCATCTATAGTTACATGAAAAATGCTCTAAATCATTATTAATTAGAGAAATGCAAATTAAAACTACTCTAAGTTACTACCTCACACCTCTCAGACTGACTAAGATGACAGGAAAAAATAATGATAAATGTTGGAGGGGATGTGAGAAAACTGGGACACTAATGCATTATTGGTAGAGTTGTAAAATTGACTGGGGTAAACCCTGAAATTGTCCCCCTTTACTTTTGGGGGGAATCAATGGAGGTAAATTCTGAAACTCTCCTCTGACAGACACTCACCCTTCAGGGCAGTTAAGTAGTTTCATTCGGTTGGAAATCTTGGTGGGGAACTAGCTGCACCCCTCTATTGAGTAGCTGTACCCTCTATTGAGTTGAAGATTAGCCCAGGACCACTCCCAGTAGCTCGAACTTAAGTGGTCTCATTCAGTGAGATCTGGTCCTGATATTCCTATTGAGTGGCTTGAAACTACAAGATAAGTACTTTCTTTTCAACTGGAAATCTAGGCTTGGGGGCATTGAATAGAAGCCCCAGCTTCGGACTTCTTATCAAAAGACAATTTTGAACTCCAAATCTCTGCAGAAGTCCAAAGTAGAATTATACTTTGCCAAGAAGCTCTCTCTCTTTTTCTTTTAATTTATTTATTCATTCGTTTGTTTATTTATTATGGCTTTTTATTGACAGAACATATGCATGGGTAATTTTTCCAACATTGTCTCTTGCACTCACTTCTGTTCCAACTTCTCCCTTCCTTCCCTCCACCCCTCCCCTAGATAGCAGGCAGTCTCATACATGTTAAACATGTTAAAGTATATTTTAAATACAATATATATATGTACATATTTATACAGTTCTCTTGTTGCACAAGAAAAATTGGATTCAGAAGGTAAAAATAAACTGGGAAGAAAAAAAAAATGCAAGCAGTCCACATTCATTTTCCAGTGTTCCTTTTCTGGGTGTAGCTGATTCTGTCCATCATTGATCAGTTCAATGCCGAAGATATCCACTTCCATCAGAATTGATCCTCATATAGTATTGTTGTTGAAGTGTATAATGATCTTCTGGTTCTGTTCATTTCACTCAGCATCAGTTCATGTAAGTCTCTCCAAGCCTCTCTGTAGTCATCCTGCTGGTCATTTCTTAGAGAACAATAATATTCCATAACATTCATATACCACAATTTACCCAATCATTCTTCAATTGATGGGCATCCATTCAATTTCTAGCCGCTATAAAAAGGGCTGCCACAAACATTTTTGCACATACAGGTCCCTTTCCCTTCTTTAATATCTCTTTGGGATATAAGCCCAGTAATAACATTGCTGAATCAAAGGACATGCAGTTTGATAACTTTTTGAGCATAATTCCAAATTGCTCTCCAGAATGTCTGGATCCATTCACAACTCCACCAACAATGCATCATTGTCCCAGTTTTCCTGCATCCTCTCCAACATTCGTCACTATCTTTTCCTGTCATCTTAGCCAATCTGACAGGTATGTAGTGATATCTCAGAGTTGTCTTAATTTGCATTTCTCTGGTCAATAGTGATTTGGGACACCCTTCAAGAAGCTTTCTTCTTGGCACAGCTGCCTTCCAGGCTTGCCTGCTGTGAAGATACCCTCTTCTCAGTGTTAACCTGTCATCCTAGCAAAGCTGGCTTCTCAGTACCAATAAAAATCCCTTTTCTTGCCACATTCAAGCTCTGTGAGTTCTTTCACATTGGACCTGCGCTGACCAGAGGGGATTCTCATACCCTAATTCTCTACCACTAGGCCCTCATCAAAATGAAGAGCAATTTAAAATTATGCCCAAAGGGCTATAAAAATATGCATACCCTTTGACACAGCACTGTTATGCTAAATCTGTATCCCAAGGAAATCGTAAATGAGGGAAAAGGACCCACATATACAAAATGTTTGTAGCAGCTCTTTTTTGTAGCAGCAAAGAATTGGAAAATGAGTAGTTGCTTATCAATTGGGAAATGGCTGAACAAATTGTAGTATTCAAAGACAATGGAATATTATTATTCTATAAAAAAAAAAAAATTAAAGAACAAGGTGATTTTAGAAAGACCTGAAAAGATTTATGTGAACTGATCATATCAGAATCATTGTTCTACCTGGCAGCCATAATCAAAAGGTAGACTTGGACAGCATCTAACGAAAAATTATTGAGAAAGTCTGCCCTGAGGCAGAGGACAAAATAGACTTTGAAACATTTCATTAATCACTTCAGGAAATATATTTCAAAATAAAAACTCCCAGGAACCTTATACCCAAATTTCAGAATAACAGTCAAGGAAAAAAAAAACATACTACAAGTATCTAGAAAGAACCAATTTCATTATCAGGGGTCATAATCAGAATTCCACAGGACTTGGCAGCTTCAACATTAAAGAACTTCAGATCATAGAATATGATATTCTAGAAGGCAAAAGAGCTAGGACTGCAATCAAGAATCAATTATCTGAAAAAATTAATTTTAATATACCAAGGGAATGGGGAATGGTCATTCAAGGAAATAGGATTTTGAGTTTTCTTAAGAAGACCAAAATTAAGCCAAAAATTTGACCTTCAACATTAAAATTCGAGAGAATCATTAACAGGCAAAAGGGGAATGGAAAAGAAAACAGATTTCTACAGTTTATACCCTTACCTCAAAAGATGATAACTATAATTCTTAAAAATTATATCACTAATAGTACAGTTACTGAGTGCAGAAGAAAGGGAGAAGTAGAATAGTATAAATTTTTTCACATGAAGAAGCACAAAAGATCTTTTATAATGGAGGAGAAAATGGGAGGGTGGGCAAAGAACCTTACTTGAATTAACTCTCCTCTATATTATCTCAAAGATGAAAGGAAAGTGATACCAGTTGAATACAGCAATCTAATTTACTTGACGGGGAAGCAGAATGAGAGGAGATTAAGTAAAGAGAGGATGGGAGGTACAATCTGACAAAAAAGAGCGCAGATGAAGGGAGATGATATATAGAAGTAAAACAATGGTGAGGAGGGAAAGAGTGAAAGGAGAGAGGATAAAAGGAGGAAGAATAGGATGGAGAGAAATACACAGGTCATAATGATAACTGTGTATGTTGAATGGGATTAACTCTCCCATAAAACACAAGGATAGCAGAGTATCAAGAAACAGAGCCCTACAATATATTGTTTCTAAGAAACACATTTGAAGGACAGAGGCATACAAAGAATAAAATTAAGGAACTGGCAAAGGATCTGTTTGCTTCAAATAAAAAATCAGGGCTAGTGATCCTTATCACAGACAAAGCAAAGGCAAAAATAGGCCTACTTAAAAGAGATAAGGGAGGAAACTGCATCTTGCTAAAAAGTACCACAGATAATGAAGCAATATTAATACTAAACATATATGTGCCAAAGTAGTTTGGCATCCAACTTTTCAAAGAAGTTAAGTGAGTCACAGGAAGAAATAGCAAAATTATGCTAGTAGAAGACATCAACTGTCCCATCTCAAAACTTAATAAATCCAATAAAAAAATAAAGAAAGAAACTAAGAAACTAAATAGAATATTAGACATTCATGAGCAAATTAAGAAAGAATAGTCTACTTATCAGATCTATGGGAAGGGGAAACATGTATGACCAAACAAAAGATAACATTACAAAATGCAAAATAGGTCATTTTGGCCACATTGAATTTTTAAAAAAATTGTACAAACAAAACCAGTACTACCAAGATTAAAAGACAAGCAAAAAGCTGGTAAACCATCTTTATAGAAAATCTCTCTCTCTGATAAAGGACTCATTTCTCAAACATATAGAGAACATATAGAGTAAAATTTATAAGGATATAAGCCATTCCCCAATTGATAAATGGTCAAAGGATATGAACAGGAAGTTTTCGGATAAAGAAATCTGAAGGCATATGAAGAAGTGTTATAATGATTAGAGAAATGCAAATTAAGAGAACTCCGAGATACCACTTCACATATATTACATTGACCAATATAATAAAATTGGAAATGATAAATGTTGGAGAGGATGTGGGAAGATTGGGACACTAATGCATTGTTGGTGTAGTTGTGAACTCATCTGATCATTTTACAGAGTAACATGGAATTATGCCATAGAGCTATCACTGGAAATAACCTTTGATAAAGCAGTATCTCTCCTGGGCCTGTATCCTAAAGAGATCATAAAAAGGGAGAAAGGACCCACGTGTGCAAAAGTATTTGTAGTAGCCCTTTTGTGGTGGCAAGGACCTGAAAACTGAGTGGATGCTCTTCAGTTGGAGAATAGTTGAATAAGTTATGGTATGTGAATGTTATGGAATATTGTTCTATAAAAACAATCATCAGAGTCATTACAGAAAGGCTTATAGAGACTTACATGAACTGTAGTGAAGTGAAGAAAACTAAGAGTACAATGTTTTCTTTGTACATTGTATACCTTGTACATACCAATAAAATTATGTGATAATCAATTCTGAAGGCATGGCTCTTTTCAGCAACGAGGTGATTCAGGCTAATTCCAATAGACGTCTGATGAAAAGAACCATCTGCATCCAGAAAGATGACTGTGGAAACTCAGTATTTTCACCTTTTCTTGTTGTTTGCTTGCTTTTTGTTTTCGTTCTCATTTTTTTCCCTTTTTGATCTGATTTTTCTTGTGCAACATGATAATTCTGGAAATATATATATGAATTGCATGTTTAACATATATTGCATTACTTGCTACCTAGGGGAAGGAGTGGGGGGAAGGGAGGGAGAAAAAATTTGGAATACAATGTTTTGAAAGAGTTAATATTGAAAACTATCTTTATATATTTTGAAAATATAAAAGCTATTTTTTAAAGAAGAAAGTCAGTAACTAATAAATTTTATTAAATGCTTAAAAAAATAAAATATGGATTCTTTCCCTTATATCTTATCCCCAACTTTGACTTCCAATAGAGACTGTAATGTGGAACAAATAAAACTTACTCTAAGTCCCACTATTTATTCTGAGGAAAACTGATTTACAATTTTTTTTAGTTGTTTTAACATGTTTTAAAATTGATACCATATCTGTTTCATAAAAAATGTATAAAGTATGATCCAATGTTGCTCCATATTTCTGGAAATGTTTCATAATAAGAGGATTGTTTGCTTTTTGGAGATTAGATAAATTCATCATTTAAGCGATTTGAGGGATAATCTGTTCTTATCTTGTTATATTCCCTTCCTTGAGTTGTCCTATCTAAATTGTTTGTTTTCTAGCATGTCAATCTTCTTCCTTTATCTTTTCAACTATTTTTCAATCTAATTTAATCATAGCTATAATGATAATTTACATTTAAGTAGTTTGGCTTAACTAGCACATAATTGGGCATGTGTTTGACAAATGTGGTTTAGTATTTTTAGTACAATATCTAATTCAAAGAGGGACTCCTTATAAGAAGAGCCTTCTTCACATATAACATTCTTCTGTTTCCCTCAAATCATTAAACAATGCAAAGCCTCCAAAATGAACTCCATAATTTCTCAAAAGAATCCAGTCTAATTACCCACTAAGTAAGTATATGAAGTATACCATTGTTCAGAGTGCAATTTGCAGTTGGATTGACAACCCACAGAGCTAGTATATTAGATAAACATTGCAAGTTGATAAGGAACTGGGTCCAGAATTGATTAGAAGGAAAAGATCAGGTTATATTGACTTGGGAGAATTGTTTTTAGTGAAATAACATCCTTCCACCACCACTACCATCAACCACCACCATCACTTCTCTCTGAAACAAAGGTCATTATTTTAACACTGATATTCTTGAGATAGTACTGTATGGATAGTACATGAAAGTCTACAATATTGAAGGATTCAAAACTGCAGGTCATCCAAAGAGCAAAGAAAAAATGTGTCCTAGGAAAAGTTAATGTAAAAGATATTACTAAAGAGAAGTTATAATCAGGAAATGAGTCATATAAATAGAACAAAGGATAAAATATGGACAGTTTGTGTGCTTTATTAGTAATATGTTACTTTGTTGTTTCTTTGTTGTTTCTGTTCAGTCATGTCCAAATTTTTTTTGGGGGGGGTATAGAGATAAAGGGAATGCCCAATTAGTTGTTCACTTCCAAGGGAAACATATTTATTGTTTACTATTCTTTCTCACTTTTTCTTTTGGATCATAAATTAAAACAATTTATAATGCTGATCTTTTTTTCTTAAATCTAGTTTTTGAACCTATTTGTTAATGCAGCATTCCTTACACTTCCTATTAAATGTGTATGTGCATATATTTATATATATATATATATATATATATATATATATATATATATACACATGTGTTTGTGTATATACTTATATAGTCTGTATTTTCAAGGCATAATGCAATAAAATTAGAAATATTCAGAGATAATGAATAAGAATTAAGTTCTTATATGTGTTCGTATGTATACATACAGGTATAGGTATATACCTTTCTAATAGTGACTCCTGTAGAAGTGAACAACTAATCAGGCATTCCCTTTATTTCTACATCCCCCACCCTCTCTATATAAGCAAAGTCATACTTTTCCTAATTTCTACTTTTGTAATTCCAGAGAAACTGAGGTGAGACAGAGATTAGAGAGTTAGAATTCATTTTGGTCCCAGGGCTTATGTCTCAAAGCATTTAGCAGCAGCAGCAGCAGCAGCAGCTTCAGCAGCAGCAAGAAAGATGAGATTCCAATGAAATATATATACATGGCTCCAAGATCAGGACTCTTAAGACAAAGGCAGGGGGTGGAGTGCAAGCACTGAGAATTTCCAAGAAGCGACCATCGATCTGATTCTGACAGGTTGGAGTAGGACCATAAATTCTTACAAATTGGGAGTAAAGGAGATTTCCTGGCTAGAGCCAGGAAATCTAGAGAGATAGAGGAAGTTAATTAGGTATCTGAGCTAGGACATCTGGAGTCTTATCTTTTGGAATGCCAGATCTCTATAGTCCTAATTATCTCAGTTCTAATGGTCAGGAAGGGGCGTTGCAACCAGGGGGATTGAGGCAGAATAATTCAAGGAACTGAGGCAAAACAGTTTAGGGAAACTAAGGCAGGACAATTTAGGAAAACGGAGGCAGAACAATTGGGGAAACTGAAGCAGGACAATAAAAGGCAATTGTGGCACAACATTCCACTCTCTCTCCTCTGAATATTCAAATCATTGAATTACCTTCCCCTAAATACCTGAAAGGTCTTACCATCATAATTTTGACCAATCCTAGTGAAGCAAATAAGCCAAAATAAAACTAGAAAAATATAAGGACTTATGGCAAGGGCAAGTCTCTTCCTGACAACCCCAGAGTTAACACAGTACAAAGACTCCCTGTTGCTAGCATGTCAGGTCCTCTGCAGTTGGGGCACCATCTCAGCCAGGGAATCCAGTTTGAGATGGACAGTTGTGAGTTAGATCTATGGTCATTTGTACACTTAACTCAGCCTCTGATTATAGAGCAACAGCAGTGCTCAAGACAGTTGTGCTGTCCATTCTAGGAGGGCACCTCATAGTTGAGGCCTGGAGTAGCTCCACCTGCCCTCATTCAAAACAGACAGGTGCTGCTACTAGAATACAGTAAGGATCCGGATTTCTGAGCACAGTGTCAGAGAATGCACAGTAAGACCCTCAAGGCACGCAAACACCAAACTTTTAGAGGCCTTATACTCAACTGCAATGTCCTTTGAGAATGCTGAAATACTAATTAAGGAACTGGGATTATAGGACTGGAGACTTCCAACTCCCAAGGTGCCTGAGGGGTTTCAAAGCTAAAGCATAACCAGCAATCACAATCCAATAGGGTTTAAATAATTAACCAAGCAGAGAGTTTAAAAAAAAAAAAAAAAACTGCTAGAAAGTCTTCAAGTGATAAGGGACAAAATGACAGGGGTGGGGCAGAATTGCTTGAGGCAAAGTGAACAGAAAACTAAGGGTTCCCATTCTTTCAAGCACTTTTGAGAAAAATCCACCAGTTTCCTTAATTCCCCATCTCTTCCTTCCTTTTTGTTTAGGCAAAAGAAATCATCCAAAATAAATTGTCAAATAACCATCCCACATATAAATCCTGAGAGTGAATTAAAGTTCCTATATATATCAGACAAATCCCTCAATTACATGTTTTAAAGGGAACATCATGAACAGCAATAGTTACACAATTTTAACATTTCCATCCCAAATCTTAAACACACAGTACTACAGTCAGAATTTTAACAATAATTTATCAACCATTCCCAATTTCCCTATCAAATTCCATCAGGGGCAGGGGGCAAAGTCTCTCATTCAAAACTTCTTCCTGCTGAGGTAGGTCAAAGGGGGATAGGTATGTGTGGGGTGCTGACAATGCTCAAAGCTTCCAATGGGCTGATTCAGGTCCCAGAAGAAGTTCAATATAGCTGTAACTTGACCAAAATCTAGAACAAAAAACAAATCTAACAAATAAAGATTAGAACAGACTGCTACAAAATGTGAAGAGGCCAGTATAGACTGGCCAGCAGCTCCTAATGTAAGAAGAAACAAGTTTGCTTCATAGGCCAGGCAAACGGTCCCAATAAACAAAACAGCAATTAGGTCTTACAGACCACTATGTTAATTGTCCTTTCATTATTTAGAAACCTTAAAAAACCTGATTATCCACAGACACAAATATCCAATAACAGATAGATGATTAGGCTAAATACTCATTTGCCTAAGTATTTAGGATATAATCATTAAGTATAACCAGATTGGAAACAGCAAGGTATGACATAATTGAATTGCATTAACAGTTCTTATTGACCATTGTTCTGATCAGTCACAGGAGGAAAAAATGCAGGGATATGACTCTATAACATAATATAAGCAGTCAAAACTAATCATTCAGCACATATAGGATAAAATAGCCTTAACTCAGTTTTATTCCAGATGATTGTCCCACTAATTGTCAGAGGGTGGAGCTTTAAAACTCCCAAATAGTATTAACTATAAGCCCAAGAAATTTAACCTCCAGTAACAAATCCCATTAACCAAAGTTTCAGATAGATCCCAAACAGGTATTTACCATGACCTTATATTGATAACAGTAAGAAATTTGTCCCAGTAAATTGACACAATTATCTTTCATATCTAAGTAGATGTTTCATAAGTGAACATTATACAAATCATTTTGTTTTTAAAATATTCCAATACATAGAAAAATCCCAAACTGAATATTGTCCATAGCAGAAGCATTTTCAAAAGGACAAAGAAAAAAAAAAAAAAACTATTATTTTCAGAGGCCCTTTATATCTTTATATAATGAGCATAACCTCAGGATGGCTCAATACAATCAATTAAAACTTATACAGAATATCCTAATTCCACATAAAAGAATCTGAAAGATTCTTTAAAAAATATTAAACTTTTAGAAATAACCCTACCAAGACCATATTCTTTAAACAAGGAAACCATTATGTATCTAAAGAAACACATATTCAGTCATTTAACTTACTACAGTAAAAGTAGGCTGTCCTTTCAAATCACAATTTGCCTTCTGCAGCAAGAATCAAGCCAAAGCTTAAAAAAATGGCTATAACAGGCTTAATTGGAGCAAAGGGATTCCACTGCCCTTTCCCAACTCCACCTTTAAAGAGGCAGCCATGGGCAGTGAGAGTGGGGGAAGGGAAGGTGAGTTAAATCTTCACCCTTGAAGACAAAAGATTCTTTTCCACTCAAGATTCCTTACTCATTTTTTCTCCATCCTTCCATTAAAAAAACTTTTCTCTTTCTTTCTATTTACCTGCTCTTTCCTTCTTCTCTCTCCTCCCCTTCTCACTTACTTGCTGAAATCATTCACACATTCACTTGTTCCTACAAATCATTCTTAAATCACTTTCATTCTTTTCTTTTCAAAATTTTTAAGATTCACAATAAAACGAATAGCTAAATAACTCCATAAAACCAACACATGTCCAGCATTTTTAATTTAAAAATTTTAAAGCATAATTTATAATTTTTGCAAATTACCCAATTTTTCAGAAGGTAATATACTTTATCCAATTAGAGGCATGACCTCTTTCAGGCAAGTTATCAGAACTTTGCTTTAACAAGATATTGTTAAACTCAATCAAATCAAATACAGCTTTTTAAAAAAGGTTTTTTTCTCCTCAGTGGCAAGGGTTTCAATATCTAAACAAAATTTTAGAATCTTATACTCAGAATAAATCTAGTATACACAGGCAACAATAAAATTATTTCCACAATTTCAAAATCACCCTAAAATTCCTAATCAAATGTTTTCTCCTGCCTGAGTTTCAAAGCAATTAGCATCTCTCTTATTTCTAGAGCTTTTATCTCTCCCCAACCCAGGCAAAACTTGAATTTTATTGCTTTTTTCCCTCCTCTTTAAGAATTTTTCAAGGGAAAAAACTTTTTTCTGCCAGTTTTAAAAGTCCTGTTCCTTTTACTTACAAATTAGTGCAACAGGTTAAGAAATTAGAAATCACAATCACAGTTGCTAAAACTTAACAGAGCTCTTTAATCAACAAAACAAACAAGTCACACAGAATACTAATCACACAAACATAGACTACAAAATTGTAACATTAACATATACATACTAAGGGCTTTCTGGAAACCTCAGGAATGCCCTCGAGGAAAGCCCTCCCTTCCCCCCCCCCCCCCCCCCCCCCCCCCCAGCTTGAGACTCTTCCCTCAGAAATCCAAATGGAGCCTTTTTAAATAGGCTTCCAAGCTCCAGTTTGGTGGTTTCTCTGTCTTCGCAGAGAATACCCACAGATAAAAATATCCCAAACCAGGATTATACCCAGAAGCAAGCAGAACTAGACCCAGATGGTGTTCCAGAACACCTAGAGTTATGTCACTGGCATACAGAACCAGATAGTGTTTTAAAACACTCAGATTTGTGTTAAAAGACATCCAAACCAGATATGTCTTAGAAGACACTCAGAACAGACAACATCACACAGTATCCTGCTGATGTTTCCCAAAAATTAATGCCTGCCAGCATCTTATTCTCTCTGGGGCCCAATTGCTAGCAAACAGACAGACCAGATTGTGTCCTAAGACACCCAGCCTTATTCTCTTGTGTCCATCAACGGGCTTTGCTGTGGCTGAAAAACTGCTCTCTTCCTGGAAATTCTGGAGCAAACCAGAGGGCCCACCTTTTCCAAACAAAGAGCCCAGACGCAAAAGTGTCTAATCTCTAATCCTGCTCGCATAGCTCGCTGGGGTCTCCAAATGCAATGCAGGAGAAACTGAGGCAAGATCAAAATTAGAGAGTTTTTAATGTTTTATTTAGATTTCTGAAAAGAAGAAATTTCCTGGGACCCAAGAATCCATTTTGGTCCCAGGGCTGATGTCTCAAAGCATTCAGCAGTAGCAGCAGCAAGGAAGGTGAGAGTCCAAAGGGGGGAAAAAAAATACACACACACACACACACACACGGCTCCAAGATCAGGACTCTAAGACAAAGGTTCGAAGTGGAGTCCAAGCACTGAGAGCAGGAATTTCCAAGGGACCATCAATCTGATTCTGACAGATTGTGGGGTAGGACCATAAATTCTTACAAATTGAAAGTAAAGGAGATAGTTAAACTAGAGCCAGGAAGTCTAGAGAGATAGAGGAAGTTAATTAGGTATCTGAGCTAGGACATTTGGAGTCATCTTTTGGAATGCTAGATCTCTATAGCCCTAATTATCTCAGTCCTGATAGTCAGGAGGGGGGGGGGGGTTGCAACGAGGGGAATTGAGGTAGAACAATTCAAGGAACTGAGGCAAAACAGTTTAGGGAAACTGAGGCATGACAATAAAAGGGAACTGTGGTACAACACTTTCAGACTTGACTCTCTTATTAGTGGCAACCTATATCCCTATCTTCTACCTCTTCAAAGATTCATTAAACTTTTATGTAATATTTCCTGGAAACTGTTGAAGACCTTCGCTTAAAAAGGAACATCCTTTTTTTTTTTCATCCAGGAGCATCTCCAGTAGTCCTGATCTATATCTTGCCACTGGACCAGGTAACTCTGAAGGGGAAAGTGAGGCAGATGGCCTTTCACAGACCTCTCTCACTTAAATCTAATTCTCTTGCATGTCATAGCAAGATGTCATGATGATGTCATGATCTTCTAGAGCAAGGGACAAAGAACAACCACCACCACCTCCTGGAACCTATAGGAAATGAAAAATAGAGAAGGAAATTCTCCCTAGGCCAATGCTTCTGAGAAACTTTAAGAGATTACTCCTATCCAGCCTGCTTATTCTTAACATTCTACTGATTTATTTTCCACTGCTCAGGAGAGTCTAGCACAGGCCATGTTCACTTAATCTTTTCCTTACTATGTGCAAGTTACAACAATATTGGTCAATAAAATCTCTTTGATTCATCTCAAGACTCAAGATGGTGATTCTAGGGAATTAAAATACAATTTCTTTCTCTTTCTGTTTTCTTAAGTGACCATAGACCCCCTTATCTACTTTTACTTTTTCCCAAGGACACACATATACACTATCAAAGCTATTTTAGAGAAACCAGTTCTTTTTTGAGAAACACATCACAATAGGAAAAAAAATAGAGAAAGTAAAAAGACTTTTAAAGAAATGCATAATGGGAGTAAAATTTAGCATGAATATAAAGATAACAAAAAAGAAGAGATAATAGAGGTAGTAACTCTCTCCAAACCAGAATAGTTATGATATTCTCTTCATCTGGAAAGTGGTAGTGCTGATCATTCCCCCTCCAAGTGACATCTGTTCTCATGTGCTTTTTATTCTTCTCCTTTAACTCTTTATGCTTTGAAGCATCTTCCAAGATTTCAGTTCCTCACTTTTTTTTAAAAGAAGTGAATAAATCTTTTTAAGAAAAACTGTCTCAACCTCATTACTCAAAGTTCAAGTAGAAAAGCTATCAGAATTTTCTGCCTCCAGCAATACACTACAGCTTTATTACTTCTCTTTTATTTTCCTTAGAGCTATTAATTTGCACATTTCCTGATGTCTTTATGTGAATACAATTCATTTTGTATCTTCTTTCTTCTCTTATTAACAGAAACATTCAATATTATGACTGTCTCCAAGAAACATTTTTACTTATTTTTCATCTATTATTAGTATAATCCTATAACATTGTTAGTTATTTCCTGGATTCTTCAAGAAGAAATTATTATGTAATATTTTGGGGTTTCAGTCTATCTCATATGTTTATTCATATTCCTCTTTATTTCTAATTTTATTGCATTTTTCCCTGAAATATAGTCTATGCAACTTCTATATATTTTTTAATTTATACAGTTCTTTTTTTTTTATCAAGATCATGTGACCAATTTGGAGAATGATTTTTATTCCATGTAAAAATAATGTGTATTCTAGGGAAGTGAGGGATATATAATTTCATGAGGATAAGCATTGTCTTGGTAAGGGTGATATAGGAAATCCTTGAATTTATTCAAATTGTCAACTCATCTGTATATAATAGTCTTTTAAAATTTACCTAAAACACTGAAAGATTATGATAGTTATTCATAGTCATGTTTATGGTGTTTATTACAGCCAAGAATTGAGCCCAAGGTTTATCTTCTATGCATTATGCCAGTGCCTTGATTTCTGTCCCTATCTCTGTTTCTCTCTCAATAAAAATATAATACATATTTGAGTTATTCAAGAAATAAACCAAAAAGGCTGTCTTATACATGTATTACAAAAAAGTTACCTGCATGTATGGTATTGCACATGTGTGCACATATTTATGTATATGTGTATATGTAAATGGATATGCACATGTGTATAAACAAAATAGTCTATTTCCCCAAGAAATTGACAAAATCCTCCAGACAGTAAATGAATAAAAATAGAGTTCCTACTTTCATCTAGGCACTGAGATAAGCGCAGGAGAAACAAAGAAAGGCAAAAGCACAGTTTATTCTCAAAGATTTCATAATGTAAAGGGGGCAGAGAGGGGCAATATCAGCAAATAACCATGTACCAATAGCTATGGAAATCTAGGAGAGGAGTGTTTAAAGAAAGGGAAGGGAGAAAGAACAAGAAAAAGGTCAAATTTCAGCTGAATATTGAAGGAAGGCAGAGAAACTAGGAATCAGAGGTAGTAAATATATAGTGCTGATTATATCAAGTCTTAAAATATTGGAGGGTCTCTTATATGAAATTCACAATCACTCAAAATAGCTGAGTTTAACTCTTCAAACCAGAAAAAAAGTGTATGAGGAATGCTTGTATAGGTTATGTTATGCAATTGAATGGACTACCCATAGAACTGGTTGATCAGTATATACATATTGGACAAAAACTCCACACAAACAATAAAGATAGTTTAAAATTGCATAGGAGCAAAGAATAAATTGATTTCAAGATAGTGCAGGGTGCTTTAACTAACTCCAAGCTTCCTCTTGATACATGGCCTTTTTTTTATTTTAAACATCTCTATTCTTCTCATTGATAAAGCATGAAGGTCTATCACTGAATACAACAAAGAAGCTCCTTGAAGTTGTCAAGGAGGTTACTGAAGGAAGAAGATCTTCAGGAGCTACCCACTGAGGTTCTAAAATTGATTTTATATTCTTCTTGCCCATACCAGCAGCATGCCATACCAATGGACTTGTGGGGCTATGAGATCTACATATCTACCTCCTTGCTCACAATACTTTCTGTTTGTGTGATAGAACCATGGTATTGGTGTTGAACATATACTGCTTTATTTTCACATGTATCCTGGTCTACCATACGATACAATAAGAAAAATAAAAAAGGCAGTTCCTGCTATCAAGAAGTTCACATTATAATGAAGGTTGTCAACACATATAGGAAGTTTCAGCTATACATCAAATGGAAATGCCTTAAGGTTTCTTATGGTACAGAATATAATGCATTTTACTTAATATTGTTTTTCTTGATGATATTCATTTCAGACATTGACTTTTCACAATGAAATGGATTTTTGTGGTAAGGATTCTTTTTCCAACTGTAGCTATTGAAAAAATTGAGGCTAAAGTACAAAGGTAGTTAGCAAATCTCATTTCCATAAAGGTTGATTTCTTGGATGATGCTTACAGGGCCTTAACTGGAAAGAGAGATATTTCTACTATGTTTCTATGATGTCCAAGGTTCTTGAGTTCTGTTCTATCTCTACCTGGAATAAAGGTAGTAAAGGGAGGTAGTGATGAAAGCCATAGTTGTTTGAATTGCCTGATATATGTTGGCCCTTTCTTGTTCCCAGGTGCCTTTAGATAATTACTTCTTTGTTCTGTGGGTGGTAGTTGAATGCTATTTGTGAAGATAGGTAACCTTCTTCACAATGACTATTCAACCTGAACAATGACAACAAGGGCTGAGACAGAAGGAGGGCCAATGTTCTGTAGAGGATGGTGTTATTTCTAGAGTTCTTGGTCTTACCTGTTCCTCAAATGGCACTTGGTCATTAGTTTGTGTTAGTGATGATAAGGATAGTGGGCTCATCTGCTTGATAGATAACGGCTGAAAGTAGGGTTGATAATTTAGGGGACTCTGTTCTTCCTAGGACTCTTGGTCTCAGAGTTCTGACCTATCTCCACAATTGTCTAAACAGTAATGACTGAGGAATAGTCTTGCTGCATAAGCTAGGACAAAAAGTGAAGTAGTCAGAAAAGGGTTAAAGTAAAAGTTAGGAAAAGAAACATGAGTCTATAAAGTTTTGGGAAGATAATAGCTAGAGAAAGGTCAAGATAGAAGATTTATGGGAGGACTGGGAAAGTGCTGCACAAGATGAGAAAGCATATGTATATTGAAATTTGTATAAAGGGAGTGCTTGCATTAATGAGATCACCAATTCACAGAATAAATTAGCAACAAAATTTAACATTTTCAAGTTTGCCAAAGACTATATCCATATACGTGTATGTGTATTTAGGTATGTATATGTGTGTGTTTGCATATGTGTATATATATATATATATATATATATATATATATGCATATAAAGATACACATACCTTTATATATCTATACAATATAAACATGCACACATATACATACATATATTCATATAATTTCATCTGATTCAAAGGATGTTTTGTTTATATACTTAAATGCATGAGAAATCTACAAGGTAACATGCTTTTTATACTTCCAATAAAGAATCTGTTGCAAATGTAATATAATATTCAAAGCAGAGAAAAAACTAACCAATTTACTGTAGTGAGTTTAAAGGGGGAAAATAACAGTCAAATGACTGAATTAAGCAACCAAACGGAAGAATTGGCCATGAAAACTGTTTTTTTTTCTCCCTTGCAAATAGCATTTTATTTTTCCAATTACATGTAAAGATAGTTTTCAACTTACATTTTTATAATATTTTGAGTTCTAATCTTTTTCTATCTTCCTTCCTCTCATCTCTGCTCCCCAAGATGGCAAGCAATCTGTTCTACATTTTATATTTGCAATCATGTAAACATATTTCCATATTAACTGTTATGAAAGAAGAAACAGAGCAAAAGGGAAAAGACACACACACAAATACACACACACTAAAATAGTATCCTTCAATTTGCATTCAGACTTCATCAGTTCTTTTTTTGGGTGTGGACAGCATATGTCTTTTGGAATTATCTTGGACACTGTATTGCTGTGAATATTCAAGTTTATTATAGTTGATCATCATGCAATGTTGCTGTTACTATGTATACTGTTCTTGTTCTACTCAATTTGCTCAGCATCAGTTCATATAAGTCTTTCCAGGTGTTTCTGAAACCTTCCTGCTCATTTTTTCTCACAGCATCATAGCATTACATTATATTAATACACTACAATTTGTTCAGGCATTCTCCAATTGGTGGACATTTCCTCAATTTCCAATTCTTGGGCCTGAAGACTATTACCTTGGCTTTTAGTGATAGGTCTTAATATTTTGTAGAAATGAAAACTAAATCATAAAAAGATATTTTTGTCTCCTGAACTAAAGCCTCTGAAGTTATAAGAATAAATAGTTCACATTTCTATGGGCTTCAAGCTTGACAAAATGTTTTCTTCATGACAATTATATTAAGCACAATAAATACTGGTTATTCCCATTTTATAAACAAAGGAAAGAATGTAAAGTGATTCATAAGAAACAAGATATCAGCCAAAAGAACTGATGCCCAAGGAAATAAAGAGGAAAAGGCACTAATAGAGGAAAGAAAATACTTTCTAAGCATATGCTACTCACTCTGTGACCCTAGAAAGGAAATAATCTCTTTGATCCTCAGCTCCCACATGTGTGAAAAGATTGAATTTGATGATCTCTAATATCTTTCTCAGTTCTAATATTTTCTATAGAATTATAAAGCTACATCTAATGCTTAAAATCTCCTTTGTACTATGAAGATTGTTATACTGAAATAATATCAATGTGAATATACTAATCTGTCTAAGAAAAAGTCTTATTACAGGTATCAAAACAAAGCCAACAAAGACACAAACCTATAACTAGTAATTCTGGCATTGGGGAAAGTACCACATTCCTTAATACATGCTCAAAACAACTTTTTTTTTTATTTCAGATGTAAAAATAACACTAAATTAGTACAATTCAATTGATCTAGAGCAGTAATAGGATATTATTGAAATTACTAAATGTGTGAAATTATCAGTGGCTAACTAGGTGCTAATTTCAGTAATTGCTACACTGACAGCAAAGGATACATAATAAATATTTAAGTTGTCTAAAATTTAGTTTCCTTGGACAAAAGTTGGGTCTCTTTATCCTAGTTACATATTGGATATTGACCTTTGCAGGTGTTATTTGTTTGAAGGTGTTTCTTTTAAAAAAAAAAAAAAATGTAGAAGGGAATTCAATTATAACAATCTTGAAAACTTAGCCCTAACCTCATCCTGACACAAGCACTAAAATGTAAAAAATGCTACTGGGAAATAAGATGCTATTTAGAAATTAAATTATTTTCTTCCTGTCAAGAGATTTTCAGGTAAGTAAAGGAAATAAAGACCACCCGTTGTTGCTAATAATAGCCATTTCTTCCAGTCTATAATACATAGTATATTTTGTGTCATATTACAAAACAGATTCATCTCAACACAAAACAGTATCATCTTAACCTCACTCCCTGGTTGACTCAATATCTAGTTGGTGTTATAGATACTTTCAAATAATTATAGAATACAGCAATGCTTTACCAAGGAGCAGGACTTAACATCTATACAATAATATCTTCCCAGTGCAAATTATTTTTAATGGTATTTTACTTTTTCCCCAATGATGTATCAAGAAAGTTTTTAGCATTCATTTTTTTTTCATTTAATAGCCTTTTATTTACAGGTTATATGTATGAGTAACTTTACATTAGCATTCATTTTTATAAAATTTTGAGTTCTAAATTTTCTCCCTCCTTCTCTTCCCCTCTTTTGAAAATGGTAGGCAGTTTGAAATATTTTATACATGTGTTACCATGTAAAATATTTCTATACTAGTCACATTGATGAAAGAAACATATCAAAAAGAAAAAAAAAATAACAAGGCAATAATTAGTGAAAAAAAAAAATGCTTCAGCCTCCATTCAGTTTGTCTAGTTCTTTATTTAGATATGGTTAGCACTTTTCTTCCTGAGTCATTTATACTTATTTTGGTTGATTGTTTTTCTGGAAAGGCCCAAGTTATTCAGAATTGATCATTCTGTTTACCACATTGTCAGAACTGCCCTCCTTTTTTGTCATCACCTATCCCCTCGCTTAATTTCCTCCCTTGCTACATCTCTGTCAGGTAAGATAGATTTCTATGTTCAATTGATTGTCTATATTATTCCCACTTTGAGCCAATACTGATGAGAGTAAGTTTCAAGCAATGCTCATTGCCCACCTCCCTGTTTTCCTCTTCACAGTAATAAGTCTTTTTTGCCTCTTCCTGCCTTTTACTCAGGTTTACCTTTTCCTTCCTTCTGAACCCAATATATAGTCTTCTTTCACATTCCTTAATTATTTTTGTCATTCCTTCAAATCACCTTCTACTCATACCATCTGATATAATTACAAGTATCATCTTCCAATGTAGGAATGTAAATAATTAAGCTCTATTGAATTCCTTTTGCTTTCTTTTCCATTTTTATTTGTTCATGCTTCTCTTGGATCTTGATATTGAAGGTCAAATTTTTGACTTAGTTCTAGTCTTCTCCCTATGAAAACTTGAAATCCTTCTATTTTCTTGAATAGCCATTTTCCTCACTTGGTGTATCATACTTAATACCATCAAATAAGTGAATTTTGGTTGTAGTTGTAGCTCATTTACCTTCCAGAATATCATATTCCATGACCTGCAGTTCTTTAATGTTGTAGCCATCAAGTCCTGTGTAATCCTGATTATGAATCCCAATATTTGAATTTTTTCCCTTGACCTGGTACTTAGGAAATGTGGCTATAATGTTCCTCTGAATTGTTATTTTGAGATCAATTTCCTAATGTGGTCAGTGGAGTTTTTCAAAGTCTGTTTTGTTCTTTGATTTCCTCCAAAGAACTCCAGGACACGAGGGCAGTTTTCTTTGATAAATTTTTGAAAGATGTTGTCTGGATTTCCTTTTGTTTATAAATTCCAGTTAGATCAAGGTTCTGATATTGCCTCTCCTGGATCTGTTTTCCAAGGTGATTATTTTTCTCATTTACATTTTTTCTTCCATTTTTTTCTTTGTTTTGAATTTATTTGATTTTTGATGTCTCATACAGTCATGAATTTCCACTTATACCCATTCTAATTTTTAAGGTATTTTTTCCCCTCAATTAGCTTTTGTAGTTTTGTCTCCACTTGGTTAATTATACTCTTTAAGGAATTGTTTTCAACAGTGAACTTTTGAGTCTCTTTTTAAATTTAGTCAATTCTACTTTTTAAGCAGTTTTGTAATCTGTTCACTTTTTTTCTCCATCACTCTCATTTTTCTTCCCAATTTTTTATCTACCTCTATTATGATTTTAACCTCTTTTTTTTTAGTCTTCTCCATGAGATCTTTTGGGGCTTGAGAGAACTTACATTTTTGGGGGGTTTTTTTTCAATAGTTGTTTTGACATTGCTGTCCTCTTATGAGTTTGTGTTTTGGTCTTCTTTATCACCATAAAAACTTTCTATAGTTAGATTCTTGTTGTTATTGTTGTTGTTGTATGTGTGTCTGTGGCTTTTTCCTTTTTGAAAATTTGAACTCTACTCCCAGTGTAAAAGGGATACTATCTTAGACTTTTTGTGCCAATGGCTGCAGTCCCTGGCTGTTTACTTGGTGCTGTGCTGATGTTGTACTGATGCTCATGGTAGACCATTGTGTCTGATGCCGTTCTGAGGGGATAGATTGAGAGGTGGCTAGCAGGAATGGAGTCCAAGAAATCTGGCAGCTTATCTGATGGTGAGCTGAGGTCTTAATGGTGTTTTCTAGCTTGTGCTGAAACCTGGTGGAGTATATCTATGTTTCCCCAGGACTATACTGAACCATGGTGGGTTTATTACAGGTGGCTGCCTCTTTGCTTAGGGACCCATAAGGTTGACACCTATCTATATCCCTGTACCATGAAGTGGTCTGGCCTATAGAGATTGCTCACTTGCTTGGGGCCATACTAAAGCTAAAAGCAAGGGAAAGTGCATGTGGTGGGGGGGATCAGAATTCCTCTTTGTCTCTCAAAACGTATCTCATTGGAAGTTACCTTTTTATATACGTGTATGACGATATTTTCACCTACCAAAAAAATAGATGTATTGCTTCAGAGAATGTTTTATGATTGCTCTATAATGGGATGTTCAGCTCCTAGCTAGAGAGAAGGGATTGGTCTATGGAGAGTTCAGGCTAAAACCAGAATAAAATTTCTTTTCAATATGAACAAAAACTTACTGAAATTACAGTTATTCAAGAGTAGAAATATATATACATCTGTGTATGCATATGTTAAACATGCATCTATAGATATGATTTGTGTGACACCTCAAATTCTACCAACTTGGTGAAATTATTTCAATTATTTTGACTCTAGTTTCTATATATGTCATCTTACCTCCTGTATAAAGCAATAATTCTGCTATTTTCCTTTATATACTTTCATTTGACTTACTTTTCTTGCTTTATTTTTCTAATCTGTATTTTAGCATTATCTTAAATAATAATGCTGAAGATGAACATCTTTGCTTTGCCCTTGATCTTCTTGGGAAAATCTCTAGTCTTCTCACTACAAATAATGTTGGCTCTTGGTTTTGGATACATACCACTTACCAAATTAAGAAAAGTTATATTTATTACCATGTCTAAGTGTGAAGTTATCAACTTAAACAACTTTGACTCACTTAAAGAAAGTGAAAAGATGTCCAATCAATCAATTCAATCATTGATGTTAGTTAAGTGTTAAGAATGCTTTGAACTGAAATGATTTTGGACAAATCCTGTTTAGATAGGTCAAGAAAACTTGATTGTATCTCAATAGTAATCTACAAGTTATTAAGTGAATCAAGAAGGGGTTAAATTCCAGAAATTGGAGCTTGTGTGTCTTTCTAGCACAACTCTGAACAAGAACTCCCTGGATAGAAGGAAATGCCTCCATTTTGACTTTGCCCTAGTCTCCTTCTACCTTCCTGTTTTTCTGTGAGCTTTGAAAGGTTCAAAGGATGTTGGACTTCCAATCCTTCCATCAGGATCCAACTAGAAACCTAGGTCAGCTGATTATAGTGTCTGCATAAAAAACCCAAGAATAGAATGAATTCATATTCACCCTGTTTTATAGAAACTTCTTGTTCACCTCACAAAAGGACTTCTAGCAACCTTGTGAAATTGGTCTTTTGTTTGTTTGTTTGTTTTACCAACTATTCATACTATAAAATTTTAAAATTTTAGGAGGAAAAAACAACTCCTATTCAAAAGCTACTGAAGACCCACTGCCTAAAGTAATTATCAAGGAGACAAATGGGAGAGTCTTGAGTTGCTGGAAGTAAAGAAGATAACCCCAGATCAGTCACGAATAGTCCTAGAACTCTGAGACTGAGATATAGCAAAGATCTATGGATCTAATTCATCAATGTGAATAGGGGTAGAAATAAGACTCAGAGCTTAAATGGAAAACATACCCATTCTTATGTTTTCAACAGCAATGGAAATGTTATTTTAAAATCTTTTTATGTACCTATTAGTATAGCCATGTAATTTTAATTTCATCATTAATTTGATATTCTACTAGTGAACCAAATTTGAATTCCTATAAATACTGTCTAGTTATAAAATAAGATCCTTTTAATGTATTATTGTAACTTCTATACTTTTTGCACTGATATGGGTCTATTGAATTTTTTCTATATTGTCTCTTCTTAGTTTACATACACATCAAGAATTTGGATGGATCCTTTCATTTACTATTTTGAACAATTCATGTTATAGTGGGATTTGTTGTTCTTTCATTGCTTTGATTGATGAAACAATGTCTGCTCAAATCCCTTATGGATCAAGGAGTTAAAAGACATAGTGCCTGAAATTTGTTGTGTTTTTCTGATGCTAAAAGAAGAAAGCAAAGAAAGGGCAAAATGAATATGCTAAGGATGAGAGAAAACTTAAGATCTCACATAATGGGAGTATACAAAAAGATTATACAGACAAGAAGAAAGTAGTGGAGTTGTAGAATTATCATTATCTCAATCAACATTATCAGAACCTCATTTCCATTTGAACTAGTCAAAAAAGAAAACCACAAATACATACATATATACTAACACATGGAATTTGATATAGAAATATATTCAACTCAGTGGGGAAGCAGTAGGAAACTAGGAAAGGAGAGAACAAGCAGGATTCAGGGGGAGATTTGTCATAAACAAAACAATTTCCAGCTTCCCAGAATAGCTCATGAAAGAGGATTTAAAAATAAAGAACCAAAAGATAATACTCTGCCATCAAGGTCTGGAAGAAGGGAAGGAAAGAAGGAGATTTCATCCCATATAGAACACTACTACAAAACATAAAACTCACTTACCAACCTCTTTGTAAAGAGAAAGACATGAGGCAAAGAAAGGAAACAGCATAAGAGGATAGCACCGAAGGAAAAATATAATTAATAATTATGGAATGAACTAATTCACAAAATTGAAAATGATAGAAGAATGGATTAGAAAGCAAAATTCAATACTGTGTTCTTTAAAAGAAACATGTAAACATAAAGGCTCAATTAAAATTAAAATAAGGAATTAGAATTGCTACAGCTGACATTGAAATGCATGGGTAGCAAGAGTGAACTCAAACAAAGTGACAGGAAAAAATAAGCTTGATTAAAAGAGAAACAAAGAAATTACATTATACTTAAGAGATCTAGGATGAATTAATATAAATATTTAATATGTGTGATGGTTGGCATTATATCTAAATATCTAAAAGAAAAGTTAAACAATTTTTAGAGAGAAATATACAATTGAACTATAATAGGTGTTGACCCCAATGTGCCCCCTTTCAGATCTAGACAAATGTGATGATTTTTTTTTTAAGCTAAGGAAATAAATTGGGAAAGAATTAGATATGATTTTTCTCTGGTGATTATTGAATTGAAGGAAAGTACTAAACAGTCCTATATTTAATATGGTCAGGGGACAAGAGCATGGATTGGACTACCTATGTACTCTCCTGGTATCCTTGAAATATTAAGAATAAGCAAAAAAAAAAAACTCTACATTAACTGAACTTTTTTGTTTGTTTGTTTTGGAAATTTATGGGTATGGGAGGAATGAAAACATTCAGAGACAGCTATAAATGGGCTGCAATCTAAGTGATTGGAGAGATTCACAACAGGAAGATCATAAATCAACCTGAGTAATATTAGTTGGAGATATACTGATGGGCAGATAGTACTGTGGCAGATAAAAAATTAAAAGATTTAGGAAACAGAGTTCAAGCTTCTGAACATATCTATTTATAAAGTAATGCATTCCAATTGCATAACAAATCTGTTCCAGATCTTCCTCAGCTTTTGGCAATGGATCCCAAATACAGGGGAAGGCAAATTTTTATACATTAAAACAATTAAGACCAATTAATTAAAATTTTAAAAAATTAATGAGAATATAAAATTAGATAATTAAATTTTTAATTGGAGGAAATATTTATTAAGGACTTTCCAAATTGAGAGGAGGGAGTGAACAGGTAGAATTCTCTAAAATCAGAAAAAGGGATGTACTACCCCTTCTCTCCTCCAGTACCTATATTCAATCAAAGAAATATGGGAAAATAACTGATTGACCAAATTGAGGCCAATTTTCAGATAAGACATATGGGTTGGCTTGAGATATATAATGGTGGGGGGAAAAAAACTCCCTTCATCAATCTTCAGATCTGATTAGTTTCTGGTCAGCACAAGTCCTGAGTTAACAATATTCAAACAACAGGTAGAGGTGGTCCAGCTTCTCAGCTACACAGTTTCAAATAATGCAATAAAATCCTCTCACAATTCCCAGAGTTGAAAAAAGTTTTCTCACAAGCCAGACATTAGATTAGACCCATAATTGAATAGAAAAGGAATTGAGATAACTTCAGAATTAAGTCACAAGATAAAGTCAGTGTAGTTCACTCAATTCTCACTACCATTTGTTACCCTCAATAACACAATACTTCTTGAGGTTCTATAGATATGTGGCTTAAAGGAAAAGATTAAGACCTTGGAATCATGATCTGTGTTCTAGTAACACATTTCTCCATTATGAGTTCAAGGACCCCATAAGCTTTGATTTCCTAACTGTCAAATGTGATTAATAATAACTATCATGCCCTAAATCATAGAGATGTCATGAGACTTAAAATGAGAAGTTAAATATGAAAATAACATTTAAAAGTTCAAAACTCTGGGGTATGTCTTATCTCCCATTCACCCTGACTCCCAACATCATTAACTGAATTTTTCCCCCACGGTCCAGAATTCCTAATTGTGGAGCTGCAGAAAGTGTTCTCTTTTCATTAGACTAATAAAAATTAATTATATCTGAATAGATATGCAAACTTGTATACATCATCTTTACGTATTCTCCCTTCACATATCCTGGGTTCACTCTTTCCTCATCAATTCTCACAGTGTAGGAAAAAACATCTCTATAAACTCCTAGCTACCTTTAAACTCATTCTGAATATCTCTCATCTTTTTTTACCACACATATAAAATAATTACTCATGGCTTCAAAAGAACATAAAAATTAGCAAAGGCAGAGCAGCTATAACTTTTACTCAATACTTCAAGAACTATTGTAGGCACTAGTTTTAACAATGTCACAACTGCCCTGTAACTTAATAGAATGGTTGATATTTTCTATAACCAAAATATACATCATCCTGTATCTTCATAGATCCTTTCTTATTTGGTTCCACTGCTTATTGAACCACAGAAATATGGTTGATCCTTAGCTCCATATGTGAAGTCTTTCCAGCTTGGCATTATACCGACTAGAACAACTCTGGCACAGATTTCAAGAAGCCTGAGTCAAGTCCTTGTAATAATAATCAAGTTTTTCAGTGAATATAGTAATACTATAGTCCTTCAAAAGTAATATCATCTGAGTATTTGTGTAATAACTAAGCAGTGTGTTTTCTATCTCACTTATTTTCAGAAGCATTTGAAATAATCCCACTATTGTTTACATACCCAGACTGTGGGTAAATTTTTTCATAATCTATTTCCCTTATTTGAAAATATATACAAACCACACCACTGCCATTTTCCTCTCATGTAAACATTAACTCATTGAGTACATGCACGCATGTATGTATGTGTATTTGTGTGTATATTTATATGTACAAATATATAGTATGTGTATACATATGTAGATATAATGTATTTGTGTTTTTATAAACATTTCTCAAAGAAACAGTTTTGAAGAGAGTGCCATTTACCCCGAGACAGTAACAATATATCATTCAAATCCCATCACAAACCACAAAAAAACCACATTGTTGTTCAATACTTTTTTTAATTATCATTAACTACTAAAATTCTTTTATTTTTATGAATAAGCCTCTAGTCAAGAGGCTTAATGGTGCAATGGCCACAAAGCAAGCATCAGAATAAGAATGAGTTAATAGCAAGTCTGGCCTCTGACATATTCTGACTGGGGTGGTCTTAAAAATCTCCTCAACCTTCCTGGGCTCTTAGGAAGCTCTAAGACTGTCAGTTGCAAAGTAATCACTGACCTGTAATTTTTCCTCATTTAGAGTTCCTGTGCATCTGAAATCGCAGATTTGGTCAAAAACATTATAATTCTGATTTGTTCTTTTAGGAACAATGGACACTTTTTTTTTTTTTTTACTCTAACAGGACATAAAAATAAAATTGTGAAATTTCTGCCCTTTAAAGTGCATAGGATCTATGACAGAAAACTTATAAAATTAATTAGGTTGAATATAGTCTAAAATATTAGCCTCCTTAGGCCATTTTTATTTTGAAATAAAATAAATCATTTGTAATATCTATATGAAAAGATTATTATGTTGGTAACTGGGATATTGTTGGAAGCTAGAAAAAAAGGGGCAAGAAATAGAAGCATACAGATCAACAAGAAAGAAAATATTCCACTTTGCTATTTTGAAATTAATATTTTATGTTTTTTTTTCTTTTATGCACCAAATATTTTATGAATGAAAATACTCTGAGGAGAGCTTTTTTTAAGTTTTACATAATTGTCTATCTTCTTAAATATTTATGTGCATTAGTTTAACTTTTCTTGATAATTTGAAAGAAATGATCATTAAATAACTAATTATTGGGGAAATACAGGTTTTCTTCTCTTTCTAAATCCTCATGCTCAAGCCAAGCCAGTCTCTGAAGTATGTTACTGACAGATGATCAAATTACCAAAGGTGCATAACTTTCTATCCTGAGTAGGAACTGTTTCCTCATTCAAAAATAGAACCTTACAAAGAATTTAATCTAAAATGAATTTTAGCCCATTATGTTCCATTCACAGTATAGATTGCCCAAGGCTGGGGGTGACTTGGGATAGTGTCTCTTAGTCCATAGATGACATAAAAAATCATATCCTCCAGTTCCCCTTTAGGATAAACCTACTTCTCATTATAATATTCATTCTACAATTACTTATGAAGCCATCACATTTGATTGCCATTCTCAGGAACACCCATCCTTCCAAGGACATATAAGCATTGGTTGGATTTCACAAGGGGTCTTTGGCACTAGAAAGTGCCACTGATCCCAATAATTAATTATTGCTAGCAAAATTAATAAAATTACTAATTACCCAGAAACCATTCTATTTTGAATTTTTTATATATGGCACAGACTCAAGGTCATTATTAAGAATATCACATCCAATGATTGTGTTGTTATGCTTTCAATGATTGCTAAAATGCTGTAGAATTATTTGTCCTTAAAGTAAATGTCCCCCATGCAGCTATACTTTTAGAGTTCTTTCTGTTACTTAAAACTCTGTCAAAGTGATCTTGTTTCTATTATTAGCATACCCTTGTTGATTCTTGCTTGTTGTCTTGAAATTCAAAATGAAGTACCAGATCAAAGGTTGAATTCATTATGTGACTCTAAGCAAATCATTTAAGATCTCTCAGTTTCCTTTTTTCAAAATAATCAAATTAGTTCTTAACTTAAATGTGTTGTGAAGCTCAAACAAGCTAATATATATAAGACACTTTACAAACATTAAAGTAAAATAAGTTATCATCATCATCATGGTTAATTACTTCACTCATTATATCTATGGGGAAATCAGAAGGTGATTCCACAGTGTCTCCTATGAGGTAAATTCACAGGCCTGGTCTTTATTTCACTCACTACTAAGGCATCTTTTTCATTTACTTTTGGCTTCATGACTGTGTTGCAAAAGCAAGAATGACATGCTAAACAGGATATCACTATATTAAAAAGCTATATGTTTGCACCACTTTTCAGAATTTCAGAATTTTTCTCTTGTAGGCCATTTATTCTCTCCTAGGGAGGTCAGAATTAGAGCCATTAGGAGTAAGCTTTTTCTTTTTCCCAAGTGGAGAAGAATAATATAATATTTTATGGTCACTGATTCAAATATAACTTTAATTCTCTCCCAAATGCCCAGCATCTCCCCTCAGCAATTACTCATTCAGAATGCTGTATGGGCTTATAGTTAGCATAATATATCTACAAGTTTTTTCCTCTCTTTCTATGGGTACTTTGGGGCAGTAAAGAATACTTTTATTTTAGGAAAAGTCTATTGCCTAGAAAGAAAAACAAGTGGACCCAGTGAAGGACTGGAGATTATATCATGATTTGAGAAGAAAAATGCTGATGGTCCCCAGGAGTAAAAATAAAAAGCTCAATATAGCATTTTCCAAAATACCAGGTCTAAATTGTTGTTTGGCTTGGTTACACCAGTTTTTGTCCCAAGGACCTTTGGAGAGAGTTATATTAATCTAGCTTTGTTGACTTTTCATCATGTAATTGCTCTTTAATAAAAAAAATCTTTTTCCTTCAACCAAAAACTTTTCTCTTTTTACATAATTTTCCACATCACCACAAGACAGCAATTTTTTGGCCATAGGTTAGATCTGGTTTTAAAAAATAGATTAAGTAGCAAATATAACTATAAACCACAGATAGCACTTAATCTCTATCATCTTTTATCCAATGAGCCAGAAAGCTTACCAATAAATTCTTATTTAAGTTTTACCCCCTTTCCTTAATCCTGATTGCCATCTGATAACCAACTAATAATCTGTGAAGTGTCACTGTTAAACAGCAAAAAAGAAGAAGAAGAAGAAGAAGAAGAAGAAGAAGAAGAAGAGCTGGGCAAATGAGATCTATATAACCAGGTTCTGAATAAAGAAAAGTGAATCACTAAGAATATTCTTTGGCTATATTTTTTTCTTTAGTATTCAAAGATAATCTTCAAATGGTGATTAACTTATTAGAGTGAAAGCAGAATTAAGCATATTCTACTCTTAGTAAAGATTGTATCTTCTACTTCTTGTGTTCCTTCTAGTGTTAACTATATAGTAGACACAGTGAATATTTATTGAATAAATAAATGAATCAGTAGGTTAGAGCCCACAAGTAGCCCCTCATGATTAATTGTTATGATATTTCATTTCCAAAATGCTTCATAATAGGAGAAACCCAAGAGCTGATAATACTTGGATTCTTTGTTTAGTTTAGTTTTGTTCTTGTTTTGTCTTCAAGGTAATTTGACTAAAAAGAATTAAGACTAATAAGACTAAATCATGAATAATGTCTAAAATATAAAGAAGGAAATAGTTACTAGAATGTTAAATGATTGACTAAATTATCAAGGAGATAACATAAAGAATGAATTAATTTTTTACCACATCATGGGCTTGGAATTGTTTCTCAAGAACAAATCAAGAGTCCTTCAAACAGTGGGAGAAAAAGAAAAAAATAATCAAAGGACTGAAAAATAGACTCATCTGGTTCTCAAGTTAGAGATTATAGGGAGATTTTTTGAGGGGGGGATAATCACATGGGGAAAAGCCAATAATTTAGGGTGCGGGGTTACATATCTTTCCAATGATTCCTAGAACATATGTATAAGGTATATTCATGTAAGACAAATAAAAACTTAGCTTTGGTCATTTGAATGATCCTATGTTGGACCTTGTACTGCTGTTCCTAGGGGTCTATCAGTACCTTGTTTCTCCAATTGTGTTGTAACCTTCAATCCTTTATTGGGTCTATCCATTTCTTTATTTTTCTAGTAAAAGAATAGATTCTGCTGCCTGATACTGGTAGAATGAGAAGGGGGTGAAATGAGGATGCATTCTATGCTAAAAAGTGAACTTATTTTGAGTTCTGAATGAGAATATACTGAAGAGCTATATTAGATAGCTGGAAAAGGACTTGAATTACAAGTGACTCAGTGACCATTAAGTGCAGTTAGTCTTCTTCCCTTGGAGAAATTTGTTTCCCTAATAATTCTAATACTGACCTCCCTAAGAGAGAATGTGGCATGTGGGAAGCATAAATTCAGAAAAGAAAAGCACTTCTACATCTTTCCAGTTTTCATAGTCTGGAAATTGACGTCAAAGACTTCAGTGCATAAAATGAAAATGTTGCAGCACTGGGAAGATAGTTTTAGTCTCAAAACTTCCTGAGTATTAGCTATAACTCTGACCCTTTAATACCAGAGGGCACATGTTTGACTCACATAAAAATGTACTGGTGCAGCAATGTGGAATTCTGACTCAAAGCACTAAGAGAAAAGATGTTTTCTATATCTGGAGAAAATAGTGGAATTATAAATCTGTCCTTAACTGTACCATATTATTTTTTGTGGTGGTGTTGTTAATGAGGATATAAAATATGGACATAGAGAGCATTTAGTCCAGATTCGTTTTTATTTTGTACTGGTTTTAGGAAATTTCCTTTCAGGAAAAGATAGGAGAGAGACACAGTGAAAGACAAAGAGAAACCAAGAGACAAAGAGAGACAGAAAGATAGAGAGGCAGCAGAGAGATGATGATGATTTAAACTAGAGGATAGAATGTGGCAGGAGACAAAACAGAGTCCAGCATAGGTCCATATGTTGAACTTTCCTGGAGCAAGATAGAATTTCAAACTGAGTTTAAATACTATATTCCCCTTAATTTCAGTGAAAAGGGACCCCAGAATGTGGAGAGACATTTCTGATATTTCCAGTGAATCATGGATTCTCTCTATATTCTTCTGGGAGCAGGCACTCTCTACTTGCCTGGTTCTACTCTTTGGCTGCACCATTATACCACCTGCTCCTAATGAGAAGCAAGAGGAAATAGAAGCAAGTTCCATTATTTTTCTTCTATAACAGAAGCAGCAAAATCCTTAAGATTTTGTTTTTAAAGACTTATTTTGGAAGCTACCAATTTTTGTTGATGTGTTAAGTGTCTGAGACCAGCTGAGACCAGATTTGAATTCAGGTCCTCCTGACTTCAGAGCCGGTGCTCTATCCACTGTACTACCTAGCTGCCCCTGTTCAGTCATTTCAATCCTGTCTAACTTGTCATGATTCTAGAATTTTCTTGGCAAACATATTAGGGTGGTTTGCCATTTCCTCCTCCAGCTCATTTTATAGATGAGAGATAAACAGGGTTGTTACTAATCCAGAGTCACACAGCTAATAAATATCTGAGGCTAGCTTTGAACTCAGGAAGATAAGTCTTCTGTACCCTCCAGCTACCCCAAATCTACTAATAGAAACATTTAAGATCAGAATTCATATAATAACATGTAATAATTAGATAAAAGAGATGAACAAGTTTCTTTTAAAAAATTTCACACCAATATTTAATAACTAAATGAAAAAATACTCCTAATCAGTAATAAGAGGAAAAGAAGAAAAATCTTTGAGATTTAATATCACATCCAACAAATTGCAAAAGGCAACAAAGAATGGGAATAGTTAATGTTGGAATGGTTATAGAAAGATACACAGTGTGGGTGAAGTTATCAGTTGAGGAAAGCTTGCTGATAAGCAATTTCATATTATGTGAAGGAAGTAGCTAAAATGCCCATACTTTTTGACCCAAAAACTTCTACTGGTCAGCATATTTTCAAGGAGATCAATTTAAAAAAAAAACTTTATATATACTAAAATGTTTAGAGCAGCACTTTTGAAATAGCATAAAGTTGGAAACAAAACAGATGTCTGTTGTTTAGGAAAGGATAAAACTAATTACAGGATATGAATAAAATGATATATTACTTTGATATGAGAAATGATAAATATGGTGAATCCAGAGAAGCATGAAAAGGCTTATATGAGTAGATGGAAGGTGAAGTAAGCAGAGCCAGAAAAACAATATACAGGTTGACTACAAATGTGAAAAACAGATGAAACAACAAAACAATGGAAATTGGATGTCATGGAATTATAATGAACAAGACCAAAATAAAATATTTGAGAATGGACCTCTCAAGCTTCTTTACAGAGTCAAGGGATGATAGAAATAGAATATTGCATATATCAGACTATTCCAGTATTTTAGTTAATTTTATTAAGCTCTTTTATAACTCTTTTTTATTCATTCTTTTAAGGAATATATCTGTGAGAGGAAAGGAGGGGAGGATATAGGTTATGTGAAAACAAAAGATGTTAATAATTTTTAAGTTAAAAAATAAATTATATACAATAATACATTTTAAAACTGGATAGCCATTAAACCTGTGTTGTATGTATTTTTAAACACATTGTAGAGATGTAGAGAGGGGAAAGGAAAATCAGTGAAAGAGGAAAGCTAAATTAGTGAGACTTCTATTAATTCAGAAGTGAGATTGCAGAGAGAAGATTCCAGCCAGTGAAAATAGTTAGTAGTTTGAGAGTTACATATTTAATAGAGAATTGAGTATATTAATTTGTCTTTGAAAATATCTCTAGTAAGAACTGAGCAAGAATGTAAGTCCCTAGGGCAAGTATGCACTGCAGAGGCAGCCATTTGAGTATCCTATATATTGAAAGGAAAGCCATATCCCTGAAGAAGAGTGAGCTGCTAGAGAAGTTTCACCAACCTAAAGGGAGAAGGATTGAATTTTGAGAAGATGAAGTCACATCTCTGGCCACAAATGCAAAAGACTGAGAAAGAGAAGGAAAATAAGTATCTGCTATCCAGTATAACTGACCTGGAAAACAGATCAACGAGAGATAAGTTAAGAATCAGTAGACTTTGAAAGCAGAGAGAATGTGTGTGTGTGTGTGTGCGTGCGTGTGTGTGAGAGAGAGAGAGAGAGAGAGAGAATTTACATATTGAATTCAGCATTCAAAAAGGTATGAGTTTACAAACAGAATAACTTAGTATACTGAGTATTATCATGCAAGGAAAAATGGATTTTTAATGAAATAGAGAACTTAAAAGCATTTATGATGTGAAGACCAGTTATATAAAAACTTTGGAGTGCAAACAGAGAAATCAAAAGAAACATCAAGAGAAACATTTAAAAATTAAATGTGACTGAATAATTATAAGATACTAAAAAATAGCAAACCATTTACCTTAAAATATAGAGATATGATACATTAGTCTCTTCACAATTTTATCATCATTGGAGGTCATAGGAGTCTTATTACTGGAGGTAGCCTATTATATTTTCATGATACTAAAAAAAGGAGGGAAAGTGAGAAGGACAATACACTTGGGAAGGGGAGAAAGAAGAAGGGGGAAATTATCTCACATTACCCTGGTGTGCAAATGTAAATCTATACAGACAAGGAGGAGAGGAAAAGGGGAATGGGTGACACTCAAATTTCACCCTCATCTGATATAGGCAAAGAAGGGAAAAGTACACATACAAACACACACAAACACACATAGAGCAGAAATACATCTGATTCAACAGGGGAAAATGTGGGAGGAAAAGAAAAGAGGAAAGAGGGGGAATAAGAAGGAGGGTAAATTTTAAAATTGAGAGCAATTTTAACCAAAACAAACTCTAAGGCTTTACAAAAAATATTGATAACGGCTCTTTGCAGTAATGAAGAACTGAAAATTAAGGGAGTTTGCATTAGAGAATAGCTGAACAAAATTTTGGCAAAAGGGAGAAATGAAGGAAGGATCCTCAACACAATCTACCTACTTCATTGTAGGGATAGTTCTGAGTGCTGGACTTTCATAGATCCCCAAAACGTGAGACACCAGAGATGTAAGGAATCTAGGGCATGATCTCATCCAACCTCTATCGTCGTACAGATATAATGTGTATGTGTGTGTGTGCATGTATGTACACACATGTGCATGCTTGCATATTGTATGTATTTTCAGACTGCTATATAAACAATAGAAAGTAGGGACAAATTTTATTCTTATCCAATATCACCATTTCATAAATGAATGGGAGATGAAATTAGGCCTGCAGCAATTTCTGGCTTCATAATAACCATTTTAAAGCTTCATTAACTATCAAGTAGCATTTTGTTCTTGGAGTTACTATAAATTGTATATTTCATAGAAAAAAATCATGAAAAGGGTACATTATAAAGCATTTCCATTTAGGAAATATAAAGGAGCTTTAGAGGTCATATTGTCCAAATATTTCATTTCAAATTTAAGGAAACTGAACCCCAGAGAGGTTAAGTAAATGGCCCAAAATTATTTAGGTAGTAAGTAACAGAGTCAGGATTTATACTTGGGTTCTCAGTTGTGTTTATTTATGGTCAGAATATTATACCATGTTCTTACATTAAATTAATTGTTAGGTTTTGTGTGGGCACTTAGGAATGAGCATTTAGAGGTTATTACTTATAAGATTCTTGTTACAAAATAGTTTCTATTCCTTTGTAATTTAAACATTCCCAGATGTATGATTTTCATTAACTTTGCCACTGAGTTTTGCCCAAAGACTTACATAGAATGGCAGATTTCATTCAGACTCCTCATGGATCTCAATGAACAACATATATTTTCCTTGAATCAGGGAGCAGAATAGAAAAAAAAATCATCTAAATCAATGTTGTTTTAAAATTATTCAGTAGCAGCTCCCAAATGCAGCTAGCAAAATGTGATAACCAATGGAAATTAGCACACTCCAGGCTGAGTTTCACAGGAAAAAGTTACTGTTCCTTATCTACAACTTGGTATGCATTTCTAGTATTTCATTCTAAATCACTGCAATATAATTAATGTAACTGAAATGAAAGATTTAAAAGATTCTAATTGCTCTGAAGACTTGGTGTTCCTGCCTTATTTCCCTATTTCAGCTGGGTTTATAAATATACAGAGTGAATGTCTTCTGATGTAATGGGGAACAGATCTGTTGTCAAATAGTAAGGACCATGGAGTCATCATATAGATCACACCATCTGGCACAAATGAAACGTGGTGGTGAAAAGTTTGGAAAGAGCATTGTTGGAAAACTCAGTTTTAAGCAATGGATGGAAAGCTCCATTTTTTTTATTATTATTATTTTTTTTTAGTTTTCCTATTCTGTTCTGTTCTACTTTTCTCTTTTTTCAATTGCTACTTACTAACTTCCTTTTTAATGAAACAACCTAGAAGAGGTGAAGAAAAGATACTTTATTGCACCCAGAAAACCCTTTTGTCACTTTCTGCACACATTTCTCCATTCCTAGCCTTCTCCTCTTGCTCCCCAAATACCTTAGACATCTGTGAAGGATCTAGCACTCTGTATAATTCAGCCTTTTAAATATTTCACCTGCATTTTAATACTGAGGTTATTCAAGTTTAACTGGACTAAATAGACTCTTCCCTAAGACATCCCCACATTCTCTTACAAATTGTACTATAGGTTTGGATTTTTTTATTATATTCATCAAAACTATAACAAAACCAATCCCAGGACATATGTTGTATTTAAATCCCTGTATGAATCTTGAGAGCATTAAGATTTTGAAAGATCCTAGGTTTTTCTCTGCATTAACATTTTTAATAAAAATTATCATCATATAATTTCTTCCAATCTTTAAAATGTATTTATCTTTCTATGTTGCTTTTCAAATATTTATTTGTATTTCAAAATGTCCACTGAACAAAGATGTTTGAAAATTATCTATTTCATTAAAGACTTTTTTTTTGCCTCATAGGATTTTATAGAGTTTTGCTAGTTAAATTGTTATATATTTTAAATCTTTATCTATTACCCTGTTGAATATTGAATTCATAGCCCTTCTCTCCCTTGTTTCATCACTAAGTTTCATTTATGCCAGATGGTGTGATCATATATCAAGGCATTAGGGTTAGGGTTAGGGTTCTGAATTTGGGTTTGGGGCAACTCTGGATCCAAAATACTTCTTTATCTTTGGTTTCTTCTATTTAGTTATTTTTCCAGTATCACTGGAAAAATCACTATCCTATATATCCTATAGGAAACTGCATCAGTTCCAAATAGTATGAACTTCCAAAAGGACAAGAAGTATATCTTGGGTCATGTTTGGTCCTGTTCTGTATTATCTGGGATCTTTCTACTATGTCCTTCAAGTACTGAGATCTCTATTTCTTGAGGGACTTAATCCAAAAATTTATGATGTTTTTTGGAATCTTGGACATAGGTCTTGGACTTGGTTTAGTCACTGAGGTAATCAGGCCATTGCCTTCTGAGTTTTACGGTTCTTTACCTAGCTTAGAGTTATTTATACAGATGTAGACACTAAATATCTCTGATTTATCTTGGTCCATCCTCTGATGCAAGGTATATATTTGTGGTGTCAAGAGTTCTCTGGTTTATTCTTAATCCATAAAGTAAGAGGCTTCCATAGACTGAACTTCCAAACTGAGCTTTTCTGACTAGAACATTTCCTTAGTCCCTGAGGGTAAACACATCTATACTTTATAGGTTTCCCTAGAAAACTCCTCAATCTGTGAGACAAGACTTTTCTAGATATTGTCTTTACCCAATCCTACATGCTGTACTATGTATTTATTGTATTTTGTTCTTAGATTTTTAAAAAATATTGGTTTGGTACAACTCCACTTTCCTCCCAACTTTTTTATATTTGCTATACTAGTGAGAGCTTGGCTTTTCTGCTGCAACTCATAGGTATCTTGAGTGTTCCCCAAATATTTCATCTTAAAGATTTTTTTAAAATGTAAAATCTCATAAGGTTTTCAAGTCAATAAACAATTATTTTACTTTGTCACAGGTAATTTGTACAAAATACAAAAAGCATGTTTTCTTTGAAAATGACAGTTTTACAGTGTTTTATGCTTCTCTAGTAAACTTTTGTGTAGGTATAATTAATCAGAAATTTCTAATTACTGTACTTTTGTATTTGAGTATAAAATGATAATTCATGTTTATAATAATGACTCTGAGGTACAATAAAATGCTAAGACAGTTTCCTTATCATCAGAATAAGATTATTCTGAAGGTAACTACATGGTAGAATGGATGGAGTGCTGAAGCTAGAGTTAAGACCTGTGTTTAAATCCAGTCTAAGACATTTACTAGCTATGTACCGTGGACAAATCACTTAACACTGCTTCCCTCAGGTTCTTTATTTATAAAATGAGCTGAAGAAGAAAATGACTAATCACTCTAGTATCTTTGCCAAAAAAACTCCAAATGGGGTCATGAAGAATCATACACAACTGAAACAACTGAACGACAATAATAAAGATTAACGTGTTTAACATTTTTATCTAAATCTTTGAACATGCATGCTTGCAATGTGGTGGCTATGGATAATGCTACTGATTTTGATATTTTATTGTTAAGAACACATTATAGCATTCCAAGAATGGAGGCAGGGAAGCCTCCCTGTCCTCCCTCCTTCTCTCCTCACCATTCCCTATACACAGCTTATTAGAAGAAAAACAAATGTCACATTATATATAAAGGAGAGTGTTTCATTTCCTTAAACAAGGGTACTAATATTTGACCTCTACATATTTTAGGAACCATAAACATGGCTCTCCTTGTATTTTGCACAGTAGTTATAAGTGCTGGGCCTGAAGTCAGAAAGACTCATATTCAAAGACACTTATTGAGTGATCATGTATAAGGATTAATCGTTGTTTCAGTTACTTCCATATCTATAAAATGGGCATAATTATATCCCTTACTTCCCAAGGGTGTTGTGAGGATCAAACAAAGCCACACATGTAAAGTTTTATGATCTTTAAAATATAAATGTTTACTTCTATTATTACTACAATCTCATGCAATTCATCTACTCCATCATTCTGTAGAGTTGTCCTTTATTTAAAGTATAGTGCAGCATGTGGAGATGACAAATTCCATTATGGATGAATGAATTAGTATGCTTAAGTTCAGGTAAATAATTCGTGAGTTCTTTTCTGTTTTTTTCTTTTTGTATGTTTGGTTTTGTGGGTGTGTTTTTGTTGTTGTTGTTGTTGTTATTGCTGTTGAATAATTTGGGCTGAACTACAATATATGTTTGTCTCTCATCACTGATCTTCTTAAATTGTAGGAAGTTAGAGAAATTAAACTATTGCCTGTGATTAATGGCAATGAAATGACAGAGAAGCAGCCCACACACTAGGGTGTCACATAGGAATTGTGTGACACTGAGCAAATCATAATAAGTCATATTTGAACGGTACTTTAAAGTTTGCAATCTTTTCTAACAATAGCTCTTGAGTTAAGTGGTACTTGAATTTTACAGCTAGAAATATTGAAGCTTAAAGATAAAAAAATGGTCAAATTTCATATAGCTAAAGAAATGATGATAGCAATTGAGACCTCTTCCTCATTAATTAAATAGGAATAATTAGAATTGTGCCATTCTACAACAGAGAATAGTTTGAAAGAAAGAACTTTGAAATTCAAGGTTATACATTAGTTGTTTGTTTTTATTGCTGAAGCCAATGTCCCAGTAATTTTTTTTAAATAAAGGTTAGGATGCTCATGCATACAATTAGCATATTAGGACTAGCCACCTGTCTCCTTTACTGCTTCATACATACACCATCTGGATTCTATGCTGTATTTTTTAACATCCTATAATGAATTGTTTGGCACAGAAGGAGTGTGTGATTTCATTGATGTGAAATTTTCTTTCAGTAAAAAAACTTCCTTGACCACTGCAGCCTCAGCAACAGATCTACAGTTGGTAGACTAAAAAGTTGCCTAGGGGAACTAAAAATATACAAGACTTGTCTAGGGTAGTATAGATAGACAGCATCAGAGACAGGAGCTGAACTCGGGTCTTCTTGAACTCTATATTCAATTAAAGGCACTACATTCATTGTACCATGCTACAACTCATAAAAAATAGCAGGCTATTTTTTTTCTCAGTGAAGTGAAAAATTAAGTTTTAGGTTATAGTCCTTTTTATCTTCTTTCTGTCCTTCCTCTGGGAAAGGTGGGGTGGGGGGGAGAAAGATGATTACAGTGGAAGGTTTGTGCAATGCCAAAAATTTCTTAATGGGCTTAGAGTGAACTTCAGATTGCCAACAAAGGAACTCAGTATGACCTTAGGAAAGTAAATTTATGTGGATATAACTACAGTCAGCAGGATGATGTATTAAAACATGCAATACCTTTCTCATTGTAACCAGATGATAAAGGTATGATATGGATGGGTTATAATACATTGAGAGAAAAATAAACCAAACTATTCCTGTTAACTTTTGTTAAGGACTAGGTAGCCAGTGTCAATATCACTCAGTTTAGATTAGATTTACCTTAGATTTACTTAGAGCTGTGATCTCATTAATGCAGACATTCCCTCCGAAGATGTAGATCCCAATTCATTGTCTTCATTAGGAAACTTATTTAAGAACTTTTTTCAAAACAACAATAACAATAATAATAATATTCATTATCATAATCAAATCTAAATGACACATTGGATATGGGGCTGAAGTCAGGGAGATCTGAATTCATATCCAGTTTAAGATACCTATTAGCTGTGTGACCTTGAATAAATCATTTAAGCTGTTTGTCTCAATTTCCTCAATTTTAAAATGAATATAATTATAGCATCTGCCTCCCAAGATTGTTGTCAGGATCAAAAAGCATCATATTTATAAAGTACATAGTAAGATGCCTGACATAATAGGTACTAACTAAATGTTAGTTATAATTATTAATACCAATAGAACATGGGGAGTATGTGTCTTCTCCTGACTTTTCCCTGTATGATTAATCAAACTTTTTTTTCTGATCTCATAACTCCTTTATGCTATTTTTATTACTGCTTCTGAGTGTAGTTATTTATTGGTAATAGACCACAAGTCCATTTTGATGCTACCACCTATAAGGCCATGATCTTTTGGCATTACAACTTTAATTCTTCAGTGATTGTGCTCTAATGTGCATGTCTAAACCCTAAACAGCCTTATTATTTATATTTCTCTAGAATGTTCTCTTATGAATATAAACTCTTCAAAATTCAGTTTTGTGGGTCCATAACATATTATATTAAGGAATACAAGAAATAGAGGAGATGGGTGCTATAGTTAGACATAAAGAATGCTAGAACAACAAGAAAGACAATCTGAGAGAGAAAATGATAACTCTAATAGGGAATCAAGCAGGTTTCAAGACCAAGTTCTAAGTTCTCAAAAAGCTAAACCATAGGTTAAAGATAAACAAAAATACAATCTATGATGAAGAAAACTCTGAGTTCAGAGTAAAGAGTTTCCTCTTCAATTACATTAGGAGTTCTTAGTCTTTTTTTTTTTTGTACTTTTATTTTCAGTAAATATTCCAATACTCATCATTAATAAGAAAGGGAATATATTTGAAAGTTTATCAACCATACGTATATAATAAATAAAATGAAATAGGTCATTTTTCATAAAGAAAACTTTATTTAGCAGGCAATTACATTTTTCATCAACACTACTATTTGGAAAAATTTCAGTAGAATAATGGAGTTATTTATCAAATTTTTCCAGTAAACAATTGACAAGCTTCTCATTCGTCCATGGCAGATAAATATATGCACACCCCAGATTAGGAACTTCTGAGTTAGAAGAAGTAAATGGAGCATGAAGGCAAAGTGTTTAGGTTGTAATCTTTAAAACATCCTTATCTTTCTGCTTTCAGGTCTAACTGTAAGACCTAGATTGCAGCTGTATAAAAATTATGTGGAAGGAAATGAGATGGAGAAAGTTACTTGAAAAGTCTGTTAAATATGCCTATTAAATCACAGGTACTTATAAAGTCTAAAAGTTTAAAAGCTTAACTGTCCTTCTCTTTTTTCCATTCAGCTTCATAAAACTCAAAAGTCTGACATAGGGCATGGTATACTGGGACTATTATGTAAGTCATGCTGAATGTGATGCTCCTAGAAAAAAAAAGAATAAAGATCAAATTGATTTTTTTCACTGCCACATTGCATTGTTGGCAAATATTGAGTGTGTAGTCCTTCTAAATCCCCACATCTTTTCTCATGATATATGATCTAAACAAACAAATCACTTTTTAGATTTATTAATTTTATTTTTAAACCATGTATAAAACTATGTATTTATTTCTACTTTTAATATGAAATTTAACACTTTCATATAGCAACTTTCCCCATTATGGTTTCAATATATTATGGGTCACTATGAGAAATTAAATGGAAATGGGGGAGTGAATTGTGAAGAAGCCACAAACAATGCACAAAAACCAACAGATGACACAAAAAGTTTAGAAACTCAGAAATACATAATGTATATGTATAATATTGTACAATATCAACATATTTTATCTTTTAAATATATAAATACCCATCAAAAGAAAAAGAAAAATTCAGAATTCTTCTCTGGTATGAAAAAAGGATTAACAAATTTTACACAGATTTTCCAAGTCATGGGACAATGAGCCCCTAACTCCCAGTATGTGGAAGATGTAACTCTGTTAGATTTGACCCATCATTTAAATTCATTCAGCTCCTTTTGGTTCTTGACTCATTTTAGATCTTTTTAGATGTAATATGTTAGCTATTTCTCCCAGCTTTGTGTAATCTGCCACTGAGCAGTACTGTGCAAATCATTGAAAAAGATATTAAGTAAACAAAAACACATTTCCTGCAGGTCTCTACTAAGGATAGCTCTCTAAATTGATACTGAAACATTAATGACATGTCTTTGGTCCAGACAGTCCTGATGCTCTGAATCCACCAATTGTTTTATACCCTAAGCCACTTTACTCAATTTTGTCCACAGGAAAGACTAAAAGATTATTTCAGATGCTTTCCTAAAATCAACAAAACAATGACGAAAGCATTTTTTTGACAGTCAATAGTCAATAAACACTCATGAAGTGTTCACATTATACCAGATTGCTAAGCACCACGTATACAAATAAGGTAAAGACAAACACTTTCTACCTTTAAGGAACAGATAATCTACAACCTTTCTTAGTCTTCCCAGCTATTAATATCCTAAAATATTTCCCTTTCCTGGTACTTTCTTCTGTTCTGTATATATCTTATATACAGATATATTATATACAGATACAGATACTTATATACATATATCTTATATGTATCTATCCACATATTGTCTGTGTTCATAGAATGAATGCTCCTTGAGAGGATAGGTTTTATTTTTTGAATATTATTGTTGTTGGTGCAGTTTTTGTTGGTTCTTTGTATCCCGGGAACTTGAAACAGTTCTTGGCACAGTTAGCAATTTATTATGCTTTCTAACTGACTATATAAACATTGGTGTAATTGATTCAAGCTTTGTGCTTTAAATCCACATGGGACATGGAGATCATCTCTCACTACTTATATTTCTCTGGCTTCAGCACTTTGTTAGCCATTTTTATTCTTTCATATGCAGTTTTAAAACTGCTCTGGTTAGCATAGAACAGTAAACTAAGCATTGAAGAATTTTTCCTTCTCTCCATGATCTTGAAGAGCTGTCCTAGCACTAAATTGATTCTTAAAAAATATTTTTTTAAAGTTACTATTCATGTTCTTAACAATTTTTCAATCTAAATTCATTCCAAATTTTAATGTTAACTTTTTTCTTATATATCAATGGCATGTTTATATCCACTCTCCATTGTTTATTTTTGACTTAGAAAGATACAAATCTTTGAAATATGTAAGTTACTATAAAACTGGCAACTTTTAACTTATAAAATTAAAACATTCTTCCACAAATAAAAATAATGCATCCAAGATTAGAAGGAAAAACAGTTAACCATGAAAAACATTTTAAAGTTTATCTGATGAAGGTCCCTTTCTAAGATATATTAAAAAAAGGATTTAAATGTATAACTATGAGCTCATCCTCAAATTGATCAAAGCATATAAACAAAGGGTTTTCAATCAAAGAAATCCTAATTATCAGATGCTATATGAAAAAATGCTCTAAATCAATGACAAATTAGAAAAATATAAATTAAGGGAGCTCCGAAAATCCATCATCATATTGACGAAGATGACAAAAAAATTGTAAATGCTGGGGCAGTGGGGAGGAAGTGAAGAGGACATAAGAAAACAAACATATTAATACATTACTGATAGAGCTCTAAATTTTTCCAACATTATGGAAAGAAATTTCAAGCTTTGCCCTAAAATGTGCTCAACCATGACCCTTGACCCACTACTACATCTTTATCATAAAGAGATCATAAAAAACTGAAATACCAAAATATATATTCCAAATATTTATACCAAAATATTTATAACAATATTTTTAGGAGTGGGAAAGAATTGGAAATTAAGAGGATATCCATCATTTGTGGAATAGGGTTCCAATATGGTATATAAATAAAATGGATTGTACCATAATAAATGCTGAAAAGAAAGTTTCAGAGAAAACTGAGGCCTTTATGAACTGTTGCAGACTGAAGTGAACCCAGGTAAACAAATAACTATGAAAGTCAAGAACTCTGTTAGTTCAGTGACCAGCCATGATTCTCAAGGCTCAATGATAAAACATGCTATCTATAATCCTGAGTAAAGCAATGGATTCAAGATATAAATATGATATATATATATATAGCTTTGGACAAGAGTTTTATTTGTTTTTCCAGTAGTGGAAATGAAATAGGCAGGAAAGAAAAAAAAAAAAAAGAAATACCTGTTTAATTTTTAAAAATAATTTAACTGAAATTTAAAAATCTAAGTTTACATATGAGTTGTTAGCCCTTCAACAATAATCTCTAAACAATTCTTTCCTTTCTTGATCATTGAAATATCATTGGAATATTCTCTCTCTCTCTCTCTCTCTCTCTCTCTCTGTCTCCATCTCTTTCTCTCTCTCTTTCTCTCTCTCTCTCTCTCTCTCTCTCGCTCTCTCTCTTTCTCTATTTCATCTTGAGCTCTCTTGGATAGGATGCCCCTAGAAAATGTCTTAACTTCTCTAGGGGAATCTTGATATCTTTTGAAATCCATTTCTCCTATGTTTAACATGATTATACATGTATATTGTATATCAGATTGCTTTCTGTCTTGAGGATGGGGGAAGGAAGGGAAGGGAGAATAGGAGAAAATAATTGTAATAAAATCTTACAACAGTCAATGTTGACTGTAATAAAAATAATGTTCTTTACATTAGAATTAAAAATTCAAAATAAAAAATACTATTAAGTTTTAAAAAGGAAAGAAAGACATCCATTTTCCCTAAATTTAGAATATATGCCACATTATGGCCCAGTTTGTTTTCCTCCATCTTTAACTTTTAAGTGAAAGGGGAATGGAAGTTCCAATAATTTCTGCTTTGGTTAATAATCCCTCCCAGTTGAAATGATAATGATAAATGTTGGAAGAGATGAGGGAAAAACTGGAACATTAATGTGTTTTTTGTGGAGTTGTACAATGTTCTAAGCATTGGGGAGAGCAATTTGGAATTATGCTGAAAAGGCTATAAAACTTTGCATACTTTTTGACCCAGCAGTGCTATTACTGGGTTTTGTATCTCAAGGAAATAATAAAGGAGGGAAAAGAGCCACATGTGCAAAAAAAAAAAAAAAAATGTTTGCAGCAGCTCTTTTTGTAGTAGCAAAGAATTAGAAAATGAGTAGATGCCCATCAGTTGGGGAATGGCTGAACATGTTGTGGTATATGGAAGTAATGGGATATTATTGTTCTATAAAAAATGATGAACAAGCTGATTTTATTTATTTTTATTTTTTAATTAAAGATTTTAATTTTGAAAAAATATGCATAGATAATTTTTCAACATTAACTCTTGCAAAACTTTGTGTTCCAATTTTTCCATTCTTTCTTCCTCACTTCTTCCCTTAGATAGCAAGCAATCCAATATATATTAAATGTGGTAAAAAAAAAAAATCTATGTTAAACCCAATATATGCATACATATTTATGCAAATATCTTGTACCACAAGAAAAATCAAAGCACAAAGGAAAAAATGAGAAAGAAAATAAAATATAAGCAAACAATAACAAAAAGAGTGAAAATACTATGTTGTGATCTACATTCAATTCCCACAGTCCTCTCTCTGGATGTAGATAACTCTCTTCATCACAAGATCATTGGAACTGGCCTCAATCATCTCACTATTGAAAAGAGCTATGTCCATCAGAATTGATCATTATATAATCTTGTTATTGCCATGTACAATGATGTCCTGGTTCTGCTCATTTCACTTAGTATCAGTTCATGTAAATCTTTCCTGACCTCTGAAATCATCCTGCTGATCATTGCTTATAGAACAATAATGTTCCATAATATTCATATGTCATAACTTATTCAACCATTCTCCTACTGATGGACATTCATTCAATTTCCAGTTTCTTGCCACTACAAAAAAGGCTGCCACAAACATTTCCTCCTTTTAAATTCTCTTTGGGATACAGACCCAGTAGAAACACCACTGGGTCAAAGGATATGCACAGTTTGATAGCTCTTTAGGCATAGTTCCAAATTGCTCTCCAGAATGATTGGATCAGTTCACAATTCCATGAACCATGTATTAGTGTCCCAATTTTCCCAAATCCCTTCCAACACTTGTCATTATCTTTTCCTCTCATCTTAGCCAATCTGACAGGTGTATAGTGGTATCTCAGAATTGTTTTAATTTGCATTTCTCTGATCAATAGTGATTTAGAGTAGCTTTTCATATGACCAGAAATGGTTTTAATTTCTTCATCTGAAAATTGTCTGTTCATATCCTTTGACCATTTATCAATTGGAGAATGGCTTACATTCTTATAAATTTGAGTCAATTCTCTACATATTTTAGAAATGAGGCCTTTATCAGAACTTCTGAATATAAAAATGTTTTCCCAGTTTATTACTTCCTTATAATCTTGTCTGCATTAGTTTTGTTTGTACAAAAAGTTTTTAACAATCAAATAAAAATGTAAATGTATTTATTCAATTTTTTAATAATCAAAATTATTTTTTTTCAATAATGTTTTCCAGTTTTCCATTTTTTTCCTTGGGGTTTCAAATGTTTTCCATTTTCTGGGTGGTTCATGGGTGGTTCTTTGAACCAAAGATTCCTTGGGGTTTGTCAAACATTAGATTACTATAGTCATTGACTAGTTTGTCCTGTGAACCTAACCTATTCTAATGATCAATTACAACTATATTTTACTTAGCCAGTTTCAAATGGTTTTGATGACTGCTGTAATAAACTGATTTTAGGAAGGCCTGAAAAGATTTACATGAATTAATACTGCGTGAAACAAGCAGAACCAGGAATACATTGTACACAATAACAGCAAGAATGTGTAATGATCAATTATGAAAGATTTGGTTCTTCTCAGTGGTTCAAAGAAATCCCAATAGAAATTGGACAGAAATGCTATCTGCATCCAAAAAAAGAATTAAGAAGACTGAATGTAAATCAACAGATGCTATGTTCATTTCTTTTTCTATTTTTTATTTCTTCCCTAGTTTTTCCCTTTTGCTCTGATTTTTCTCTCCTAACATGTTAGGAGCAATGTGAGTTTAAAAAAAAGAAAAAATAATTCCTCCCTGTTGTTCAAGTTGTTCGAAATCAGATACATTCTAGAATATTAAAGTAAGTCCAGAATGTATTTGATGCTATAATTTTGACAAAGGGATGTCAAACAGATGTATGGAAAATTGAACTCATTTTAGACTTGAACTGGCTTGTAGGCAGGTTGGGAATTATTTTTTCTAAATTCTTTATCAATTTCCTTCTTTACATAGGTGCTATAGAGTATACTTTTATTCCACTGGTATTAATTCAAATGTTCTCTATCATGGTTGTCCATTCTGAATTCTAGATTCCCCCCAATGAGTATTTGATTTTAACATTTAATAATACTATTCTTACTCACCCCCAGCTTTTTTAGTCTATCCTTTTTGAATGTCATTTTCCTATTCATTCAGAGATCCTATCACAAAAATTCTCAATGACATTTCTCTGGCCAAATTTGCCTTTGAACAATATTTCATCTTATTTATTACCCATGCTTTGTGTACTTATGCACAGACATCTGAAGCCAAAAGTTTTGTTTTAGTATCTTTATTGAGGTTTTTTTTTCCTTGGAAATCCCTGGAATTCTTTTATAAATCAGGGACTTTTCTTTCAGGAATCACAGACAATGGCTCTGCAATCATATCTGCCAAATATTCCATTGCTTGCAGTTTCCTAAATTAAATACTCCATTTCATATCTCCATGCCTTTGCACTGGCTCTTTTTAATGCCTGGAATTCTTTGCCTTCTCAGCATTGACTCATATTTTCTACCTTCATTTAAAGGTCTTTCCAAATATTACCTTCTGCAGGAGGTCTTTCCTAGTCTTCCCTAGCTGCTAGTACCTTCCCTTTCAGATTATCTTCCATCTACTCTTTTATGTACCAAGCTATTTTAATGTAGTCTCCACTATGATTCTTAAGAGCAAGAAATATTTTCTAAATGTTTATGTACTGGGAATTTCCTTTTGTCCTTTCTATGAAGTAGCTGTTCTTCCTTATAGTAAAATGCATGATAGCTACAGATAGTTATTTTCTTCTCAGTTGTCTTATAGACTTTTAATACTTCTAGTAAGTCTTTCAGTTTTTCCATGTTTGGAACGTTTGGTACTTGCAGCCTATGTATATTCACTCATTTGATATTTTAAATGAAGTTTATCAGTTAATATATTTATAATTAATTTTCTATGACAAGTCAAAGGAGTCAATCAATTACACTAGCTTGCAGACACAGGCATAGAACAGAAAGATACTAAGAAACTGTAAATCTTATTTTCTCAATTGAGGGAGTTAGTTGATATTTTCATCATCTACTTTCTATGAAAGGCCAGATTTTTGTGTTATATCATTCAACCCAATTTAAAGACCTTTTTGTCCCTGCTGTGAGTCAAGTAGCACTTTTAAAAATATAATTCCAGCTTTCTGGGTTACTTCACAATAGGTTTTAGCTTTTAGCTAATTAAAGCTTGGAATACCTTCTTGAGCTCAAGTGGTTCCCATGTACGTGGCAATATCAAAGGTAAACTATTGCCCCCATCTTTTGCTCCAACTTTCAAGTAAGACACTTTATTTGGTAGTGAAAAATATAAAATCAGTTACAACAAAATGATCAAATCACCCAGTCTACCCATGAGGTGAATTGTTCCTTCTTAGAAGCTTCCTGGAACTTTCTTTCCCTGTTCAACTCTGAAATAGCTTTGGGTCTCAAGTTAGCTTTGGGTCATAGGATTAGATGAAACTCATTTAGAAATTCTCCTAAACCTTATTTTTCCCAGAATCAAAACTAGGTAAAGATCTTCTATTAAACAGCCAAAAATTATATGAGTATATTCTCCTTTTCTTTACATTTACTCACTTTTGACAAGTGACTTGAGGAAAACTTGTCAAATGGCAATTAATTTAGAAATAAAATTTTATTTAAACTTTTGTATCAGATTATTTGTCTTGCAACTTACTATAATTCACTATTCATTTACGAAGTATCTACCATGGAATTGGCATTTAAGAACTGAGGAAATAAGATTAAAAGCAAAATAATTCCTCTCCTTAAATTCTACTTCAATTAACAAGAATTAAATCTTCAATCAATGGGAATAAATTATACATTTAAGTAAAACATATGTAAGTATATTGGTGAAATTTTCATGAGCTAAAAGTTCCATAAACTAGCTTTTTTTCTAATCTACATGAACTCTACATATCCCATTGTAAAACAGATAGAGAGAGACAGACAGACAGGTAGATAGATAGATAGAAAATGAGTACCTTCAAGTTGTTCCTTTAATGAGGTGAACTACATAAAATGGGATAAATCAAGTCAAGAAGTATTTATTGGGCACTTAATTATATCCTAGATACTGTGCTAAGTGCTAAAAATAAAAATACTAACAAAAACAAAGATAGTTTCTGTCCTCAAGGAGCGTATATATATATATATATATATATATATATATATATATATATATATTTTTTTTTTTTATTTAATAGCCTTTTATCTACAGGATATATACATGGGTAACTTCACAGCACCAACAATTGCCAAACCTCTTGTTCCAATCCCCCACCTCCTACCCCCCCCTCCCCCAGATGGCAGGATAACCAGTAGATGTTAAATATATTAAAACATAACTTAGATACACAATAAGTATACATGACCAAAACGCCACTTTGCTGTACAAAAAGAACCAGACTCTGAAATACTGCACAATCAGCCTGTGAAGGAAATCAAAAATGCATGTGTGCATAAATATAGGGATTGGGAATTCAATGTAATGGTTTTTAGTCATCTCCCAGAGTTCTTTTTCTGGGCATAGCTAGTTCAGTTCATTACTGCTCCATTAGAAATGATTTGGTTGATCTCGTTGCTGAGGATGGCCTGATCCATCAGAACTGGTCATCATCTAGTATTGTTGTTGAAGTATATAATGATCTCCTGGTCCTGCTCATTTCACTCAGCATCAGTTGATGTAAGTCTCTCCAGGCTTTTCTGAAATTATCCTGTTGGTCATTTCTTACAGAACAGTAATATTCAAGGAGCTTACATTTTAATGAAAAAATAAACCACACAAAAGAGAGGAGTGAAGGAAAAATTACATCTGGCCTGGACATTTCTTTAAATTGAATGCCAAAGAGAAATTTTCTAGAGAAAAACACTGAGGGAGGAGACATTTACCAGAATGAAAAGTACTGGTCTGAAGACCAGGAGTAGAACAAGGTGACTAAGCCAGGAAGAGAGCTAGCATCTAAGTATTCTTCTTAAGAAAGCAAGAAGAAAAGCTCCTTCCTGTTTCAACATTGCATTTCAGTTGGGGGAGACAGTACTATCATCAAAGCCAGCTCACTATACTCTTTTTATGAAAATATTTTAATTTGTATTTTATTTTTTCAATAAGCAAAAATCCATCTTTTCTCCAACCTACTTGTCCTCCTACTACATCGTTCCCCCCTCCAAAAATTAAAAGCCCAAAACAAAACCAAGGTTGACACATAAGGTATAGTCATACAAAACAAATTTCTCCCTTAATTATCCAGAAAGATTAAAATCTCAATACTCTCTGAGTCCTTTATCTCTCTACAAGAAAGTAGTATCATGAGACCTCTAGAGCTATGGCTTGTCATTTCATTGATGAGAGTAAATCAATCAAAGTTCTCTGTTCTTATAATATTGTTGTTATTATATAAATCATCCTTCTGGTTCTGCTTATATGTCACTCTGCATCAGTTCATACAAATCTTCTCAGAGTTCCCTAAAACCATTTATTTATTACTTACAAAATAATAGTCTTCCATTACATTTATATTCCATACTTTGTTCAACCATTCCTCAATTGATGGGCCTCTCCTCATTTTTCAATTCTAAAAAAAGAGCTGTTATAAATGTCTTATATTTCCATAGTTAGAATTTGTTTTGCTTAGAATTAATCCCTCTCTTTAGATATTCTGTCTCTGCATGTCTCTGTCTCTCTGTCTCTCTCTGCTTCTCTCTCTCTCTGTGTTTCTCTCTCTCTCTCTCTCTCTCTCTCTCTCTCTCTGTCTCAGTCTCTGTCACCTTCTGTGTCTCTGTATGTTTGTGCCTTTTTCCATCTTTCTCTCCTTTCCTTCCCCCCACCTCTGTCTCTGTCTCTGTCTCTGTCTCTCTCTTTCTCTCTCTCTCTTTCTCTCTCTCTCTTTCTCTCTCTCTCTCTCTCTCTCTCTCTCTCTCACACACACACACACACACACACACACACACACACATTGTCCCTCTGCCTCACCCCCTTCGCCTATTAAGTGAAATTCATTTTTGTACCTAATCATCTCTGTGTATTTTTTCCTCTTTTGACCAGTAAAGGTGGGAGTGAGGTTCAATCATATTCTAGGTTCTTGATTCCTTGTTGGACAGTTGAGATACCTTGTTGGAATGCCTAAGGAGTCATTGTAGCTTTCCAAACAAAGTGTTTTTTTTTCATAATCAATAAGTAAAAAAAATGCAGTAGAATCTTCTGTTCCTTATATCTTTCTTTAGTTTTAAGATTGTAAAGATCTGATTTATTGTAAAATATCCTTGCAAAAATCTTTACACCAATACCATTTCACATTAAGGACACAAAGTAGGCATATTATCAGCAGTTATATTGTCTCATTGTGCTTGACATTTTTCTGTGTATTAGTAAGATCAGTTTTTTGTTTTGCCTTGTTTTGTCTTAGTTTTTGCTTTTTTACCACAACCTTGATCTCTTTTTCCACTTCATATAATTTTAACATCAATGAAATCAAAAGTCCAAAATAGAAACAACCAAAAAATTTTACTGGTAATGCTGATGAGGTTTAGATTTGGGGAACCCAAATGAAATTAGGGTTTCTGGTGGTCAGGGAGTTATATGAGGTCCAGTGGCAGGTTCAGGGTACGTTTGGCTATCCTGCATCCCCTTGGGATTCAGCACAAGGGTAGGGAGTTTTGGGGACTCCCTTCTGGCGGCACAAAAGTTCCCTGTAAAGGAATTTACAGACCCAAAAACTTAGATTGATAAGAGGTTTATTATGGAGATTGGAAGTAAGGTTAAAGTCTAGTTAGGGTCACCCTATTTAGGTGAGAGTAAAAAGAGGATAGCACTGGAAACAGTATTTCAGTGGGCAGAGACCCTTGGCAAGCCAAGCATAGCATAGTTTGGAACCTCTGCAAAGAGAGGGTTTTAGTTTGGCTCTTTTATAATAGAGGGCTTTGGCTACAAGCTGAAGGGGGCTCATGGGTGGAGTCCCAAGTTGGCTTCTACTTGGGTTTCAGCTTTGAACTGGAATTTGAATTGAATTCAGTGGGCTTCAGGACTGAACTGACCCCACCCAGATAACAAAAGTGAAACTGTTTGTTTTTTGGGGTGGAGTCTCTCATTGAGGCAGAGTTGAAGGAGATTTTCTCCTTCAAGGATTTTCAGAGTTCCGGGTCCCCTCTTCATTGCCATATGTATGTTTAACTTTGAATATCATGTTCTCCAAAAAATAAACAGTAGAAAAAAGGGAAATAGAAAGGAATAGTAGCTATGGCTTATAGTACATTCCTAAACATAACTCATATAGAAGTTTTTTTAAAGACATAAAAGACATTTAAAAGACATTCACAAACATATAAAAAGACAGAGGATAACTAATAGAATGCTAGTTAGAGACAACAGGTAGTAAGCTCAAGGCACTTGTTTGTCTGAGATATTGGAACAATGATGAAACCTTGAGTTGGATCTCTAAGGAGAATTTATAAACAGATGTGTTCAAGAATAAAACAGAATGAAAAGGCATGGAACAATTGTAATTTGCACCAAGGAGGAGAGTACTTACACTAATGACACCACAAATTAATCAGATTACCATTTTCTTTCTCTTAACTGTTTTTTCTCCATATACTTTATTCATTACTATTCATTCTAGAGAGTCTATTCATGTCCCCAAAGATAGAAGCTTATTTTCTTTATCTCCACTTTATGCCTTGGAGCCCAAAGTAGGAAAGAACAGAGATATTATTTTCTTTTTATTACTTTCAGACTATGAGAGAAGATTAATGTTAGGCTGTATTGTAAATAACAATTGAAATTACTTTCATATCTAAAATTTGAGTTTGCTTTGATATTCTATATGGTGAGCTTTTTAATGAGTTAGTAGAAAAGTCAAATTGTCAAAGACAGTTACTGTCCTGAAGAAACCTTAGAATTATTGACTTGGAATGCAGAGGGATTTTGTATGTGATCTAATCCAATCCCCTCATTATATACACAAGGAAATTGAGGTCCATGCAGATTAAGTAACCTGCCTAGGGTCATTCAGGCAGCCAGTACAGAATCTAAACCCAGCTCCTCTGATTCCAAATTTCATTGGTATTCACACTGCATCATGCTGCTTAAATCTTGGTAACTTTGGATTAGTGGATTTGATATCCCTCCACATCTTTCATTCACTTCTTTTGAAATAAAAACTCAGGGGACTCAAGACCATTAATCTGCAGCATTATTCATCACATCCAGGGTTGCCTTTCAGTTAAAATAAAGTATTTCTATTAGTTTGGAAGAGTTATCTGACACTGACTAACTGTCACTGTGAAAAATAATAGAGTCACTGCTCAGGAAGGAAGCCTTCCTTGCTGACATTTGCCTCTTTTCATTTTCTGATGCTTGACCAAAAGGTAATGGAATTGTGTGTTTATAATTGCATGTTACAGTTGCAGTTAATCTATCCTTTTTTCAGTCCTCAAGGGACTGAAAGCTCAAATTCTCTGTTCTCTCTGCATTTACTGGCATCAAATTTATACATTCCTGTGGTTGGAATGATTGAGAGGAACTATTGGAATAAAGTAGAATTTCAGGAGGAGTATTCACTCCATAATTATCCTCTTTTTCAGAGTGGAAGAGAGGGGTTTTCAAAGTTGCACATAAATGTTTGGCCAAGAGACAACTCCTGTTGACATTAGTGGGTGTTGTTAAACTCAGTTTCTGAATGCAGATTTAGAGAAGTGGCCCCAGCCATTAAGGTCTGCATTGTTCAAAAGCAATTAGCAAAGACATTTTTAGCCATCATGTAGGTGTGATGGATGGGCTGATGGCTTTCCAATGATGCAGACATCACACAGCCACTTAAAGTTCATTAGCTTCACAATTTTACCAAGTCCTCTACTAAGGACTCCTGGGTGACCAAGAAGATGGGGAACTAAAACTTGCCATAGGCTTTTAGAAGTATCAGGGGTTTTTAAAATCATCAAATAGAATCTCCTCATTAATTTTACAAAGAAATTGAGAATTTGGAAATGAACTATCTTGCTTAAAGTCACACATAATTATAAACTGGGATCAGAACCAATGTCTAATAACAACCCAATGTTCTTCACAAACATCATATGGTTAAGCTATGTAGACACTTTTTCTTCTTTACTCTGTTTTCTTCACTGTGAACTTCCACATGTCCCATGATCTAGTTCCTAAATAGTTTCCTCTTTTTGATCCAAACCTTGGGAGCAAAGAAATTAAAGGAACTAGAAAAAAAAAGGTTCATGTCAAAGGGAAAAAGAGAAGAAAGAAGGTAGAGCAGTTGAAAATAAATATTATGAGGACAATAAATTGTCTTCTCTGCTACACCTCTTCTTTTATCTATTCGTTCATTCACTCTAGTATAACCCTATTTTGGCAGCAAGGACTATTAGGAAATATAGTTTCTACTAGGTAGAAGGCAAGACTAAAGTAAGGGACAATGACAAGCCTGAAGAGAAGGAATAGACTCCTAACAGCATTGGAACTGATTACAAGTGAAGGGTTCTACTACTCTAATTGAGAAAAGTTGTGAACAGTTGCTTGATTCACTGATCTACTTATAAGAAATGATCTGCCTGAACTGTCTTTGCTATTTACTTTAATGCATCTGCCTCTCTCTCTCTGTTCGTGGGATAGAGTGAATTTATTCTCAGCTTCCTCCTCGAACATCTTCAACCTTATCATAACTTCTTTGATTAGTAGATTAGAACTTTAAAAATGTAATTCATTTGCTATCTATAATTTTATGAGTTTTGGCTCCAGATAAAGATAAATTGACTTTTGTTGCATTCTAAGAAAATGTTTGCTATAAAGAAATGGGTCATAAGAAGAAACACATCAGGAAAGGACAAAAAGTGAACTTGTGAAATTGATTGTTCTCAATCTGAAAGGGAAAAAAACAAGTCTAAAGTAACCTCTCTGGAGACACAAAAGGACTTTCCCATGAAATAGTGATTAAGCACCTAATTTATGAAAAGTGCTGTATATTAGCCAGTAGGGATCCAAAGATATACAGAACACAAACTTTGCTTTTGAGTTTCTTACAATCTAATAATGAAGAAAGGCATGAATAAAAATAGATATGAGATGAGGAAAAATCAGATCATTGGGCAGTTAGGTGGCCCAGTGGATAGAATACAGTGCCTGGAGTAAGGAAAACTCATCTTCCTGAGTCCAAATCCTGCCTCAGACACTTACTAACTATGTGACCCTGGGCAATTTACTAAACCTTGTTTGCCTCAATTTCCTCAACTGTAAAATGAGCTGAAGATGGAAAAGGCAAACCACTCCAGTATCTTTGCCAGGAAATAGCAAAAGATCATTACAAAAAGAGAGGCCCAGGAAAAGTTTTGTAAGCATTTTGAAAAGGGGGATACAATTTTATTCTGAAGGAAGGGAAGATACTTTTACATTTGTTCATGAAGATAGGGTAGGACTTCATTAGAAAGTGACATGGAGGGACCTTTTTAGGTATGGGTGATGGTGTGAACAAAAATTGAGAGACAGGAAAGGGGAAAAGGAAAATGAGGGACATAAAATGGCCAGATTTTCATCGACTGAAAAGACTGATTATGAATGGAAAAAAAAATTATCCTGCATGAACAATTTCCATTGATGACCACAGGAGTAGATGGAAAGAACTGAGGTGAATGTTTGCTTGTTTGTTTTAATGGCTGTGTAATGCAGGTTATTTTTACTTCTTAGTCCAAAGAGGACTGTGGGACTTGGTAAGATGTCCTATCCGTGATGTATTAACTAATGTAATTTATTTTACTCATTTCTAATATTCTGATTAAAGTTTTATACAAGAACCTTGCAAGTAAAGTAATGAAGAAAACATTCATTGATATAATGAAAGGGGATACAAAGAGAAAAATGTGCTGCCATAGAGGTTGTAAAAGACACTGGAAGGTGTGCCTGGTATACCAGGTTTTCTCTAGTATTTACTAATGCACATGATGGCTTTTATGCATCTGATTGACAAAACAAACTTTATACTCTTGGTGAGCATTAAAAACTGCCTCAAGGCCCCATTCAATATACATTCCGCATCTCATTTCAGTCATACAACTTCTATGTAAGGTATGTTTTCTAATGTGTTTCCTCTTATGACCTATTTTTTTATAGCAGACATTTTCTTAGAATATAACAAAAGTCAGTTTATCTTTATCCTCATTTTTAAAATGGTTACTACATTACTTTTTTAAAATGAGGAAATGAGGACAGTGAGATTTAGAGAATTTAAATTATTTTCCATGAAGTTATAGAACTAATAAATTCTGTGTTGACCTGAGGTATATATATATATATATATATATATATATATATATATGTATATATGTATATATATATACACACACACATATATATATAAACTGGATTGTCAGTCAGAACCTGTTTCTTATACTTTTTATAAGATACTTTATTAGTCTGAATATAGGCTGCTGCCAAGTAGAGGCCATTCTCCAAAATGTGATATTTCTCTTTGAAATTAAAAACTTTAAAGGTATTCATTGAAAAAAAATTATTACACAAAATTGCTGTACTAAAGGATACCTAAAGTGAAGCTTTTTCAACCTTCAATTCAGATTTCAAAATGTTATGTTAGCATTACTGCTTTCTTTATCTTCATTGATTCCATTGTCAATCTCTTGTACCTAATCTTCTTAAAATGGGTAATCATTGTCACCCATCATCCATTACATTTGAAAGCCAGTATGGGCAATCATTGGCATGTCAGGAAGTTTTACAACTACAATAGTCAAGGATACCAAACTAGGGAAAAGAGGATATCGTTGAAATCTGCTGAGTCAAAAGGGTGGGAAGTACCTTTTCAAAGCTAGTATCTCTTCTGAACCCTCCTGTCAATTTGCAGCATTTGTACTTAAGAGGTGCCATCAGTCTCTCACACCAGCAAAACTTCATCCTGATTAGCAAGGCCATTAGTTTTAAGAAGTTTCTTTGTGAATAAAAGGTCAAAAATATCAAGGGAATTAATAAAAAAAAAATGCAAAGGAAAATGACCTAGTCACACGAAATCTGAAACTATATAATAAAGCAGCAATCATCAGAACTATTTAGTATTAACTGAGAAAGAGTGATAAATTAGTGGAATAGATTAGATACACAAGACATAGCAGATAAGTAGAGTCACCTACTGTTTGATAAACCAAAAGACTCCAGCTTCTAGATTAAGAATTCTCTTTGACAAAAATTGCTGAAAAAACTGGAAATAGTATGGCAGAAACTAGACAATTATCTCAAACCCTAAAAAAATAAAGTCATAATGGGATTATGATTTAGATAGCGTGATACTATAAGCAAATTAGGAGAATAGTGGGATCATTTATCTGCCAGGTCTAAAGATAATGGGAAATATGAATGACAAAACAAAAGATAAAAACATTATGAAATGTAAAATTAATAACTTTGATTAATTCAATTAAAAAGGATTTGCACAAATAAAGCCAATGCAACCAAGATTATAAGTAAAGTAAAAAGCTGAGAAATATTTCAGCCAGTGTTTCTGATAAAGGCCTCATTTCTAAAACATATAGAGAACTGAGTCAAAATTATAAGAATACAAGTCATTCCCCAATTGATAAAAGGTCAAAGAAATTAAAGCTATCAATTATCTCAAGAAAAGATGTTGTAAATGACTACTGATTAGAGAAATGCAAATTAAAACAACCCTGAGATATCACTTCATACCTTAAGATTGGTAAGATAACAGGAAAACATGATAAATATTGGAGAGAATGTGGGAAAACTGAAAGACTAACACATTCTTGGTGAAGTTATGAAATAATCTAACCATTCTGGACATCAGTTTGAAATTATGCCCAAAGGGCTATACAACTATGCTTGTATAGCTTTGACCCAGCAGTGCTATTACCGTGTCTGTATCTCAAGGAAATCATAAAGGAGGGAAAAGGATCCACATGTGCAAAAATGTTTGTAGCAGCTCTTTTTGTGGTAGCAAAGAATTGGAAAATGAGTAGATGTCCATCAATTGGGGAATTGCTGAATAAGTTGTGGTATTTGAAAGTAATTAAATATTATTGTTCTATAAAAAATGATGAACAAGATGATTTTAGAAAGGCCTGGAAAGATTTACACAAAATTATTCCTAGTGAAACAAGCAGAACCAAGAATACATTGTGCACAATAACAGCAAGAATGTGTGATGATAAACTTTAAAAGACTTGGTTCTTCTCAGTGGTTAAGGGATACATGGCAATCCCAATAGACCTTGCATAGAAAATGTCATCTGCATCCAGAAAAAGAACTATGGATAATGAATATAAATCAACACATGCTATGTTTACTTCCCTTTTCTGTTTTTTTTTCTTTCCCATAGCTTTTCCCTTTTGTTCTGATTTTTATCTCTCAACATGATTCATAAAGCAATGTGTATTAAAAATAAATTAGTTAATTAAAAAAATAAAGAGTACACTGAAGAGAAAAAAAGAAAACCTACAAAAAAGCAAAAAAAAAAAAATGATAGACAGCTCAGAATACAGTGTGTCACATATAGACTATCTTGAAATGATAATTCATTGCATTGTATTTTGAATCTTCTGTGTTCTGCTGTGCATATTGCAATGTTGTTTTTTTCTTTTCCTATTTTGTGTTTTAGTTCCAAATAAATAAATAAGTATATATAAAAAAAGATAAATGTTGGATGGTATGTGGGAAAATTGGGACACTAATGTATTGTTGGTAGAGTTGTAACTAGACCAACATTCTGTAGAACATTTGGAACTATGTCCAAAACGCAATCAAATTGTGCATACTCTTTGATCTGGTATTACCACTACTATATCTGTATACCAACGAAATGATAAAAAAGAGGGAAAAAACCATATGTAAAAAAATATTTATAGCAGCTCTTTTTATAGTGGCAAAGAATTAGAAATTGATGGGATGTCTATCAGTTGGGGAATGACTGACTAAATTGTGATATTTGAATGTAATAAAATACTATATTGTGTTATAAGAAATGATGATCAGGCATATTTCAGGAAAAATATGAAAACTTACTTGAACTGACCAAAGTTAACAAAACTAGAACACTATACACAATAATAGCTGCATTGTTCAATGACCAACTATGATAGACTTAGCTCTTCTCAGCAATACAGTGATCTAATACAATTCCAAAAGATTCAAGATAAAAAAGATGTGAAGTCTGAATGCAGATCAAAGCATATTATTTTCATTGACAGGAGGTGGGTGGCTCTTTTTTTTTTTTTTTTTTTTTTTTTTTTTTTTTTTTTTTTTTTTTTTTTTTTTTTTGGTTTTTCTCTTTTGTTCTGATTCTTCATTCACAACATGAATAATGTGGAAATAAGTTTAACATGATTTCATATGCATAACATATATCAGATTCCTTGCCATCTTGGATAGTAGCGATGGGAGGAGAGACAGAGAAAAATTTAGAACTAAAAATCTTTTGAAAAATAATTATTGAAAATTATCTTGTAACTGCAAAAAATAAAATACTATTTTTAAAAAAATGTTATTTTGTGCTAAGGAAGAGTCCTCTGGGATTGAGACTCTCAAGACCAAGATTAAAAGCAAGCTCAGACCCTTCTCTAGTAATGTCACTTAACCTCTTAGGTCTTCAGTTAAGTCTTCAACTGATACATTGTCCTAGATCAAAACTTCTTAAACTGTGAGTCACAACTCCATATGAAGTCACATAAATGAATGTGGGGGTCATGAAATTATGATTTATTATTAGTAAATGTTTCACTTGCATAATTATTGATATACCTATATTCCTAAGATTACATAAAAATTCCTCATATAAAAAGAGGTCATCGGTCATAAACTTATTTAAAAAGTTTAATAATCCTTATCCTAAATCACCATTCATGCAACTTTTGCCTCCAAATCTACAATTCAATCAATCATTAGAAAGCCCTAAAGACAGGACATTAGAGAGTTGTAAAAGAAGTGTTAATTCTGCTCTTTCTAAGAGCTTTTCAGTTAGGAGACAACAGATATTTCCTTTAACTTAGATATTTGAAGGACACGTAATGCAGTAGATTGAATGCCAAGCCTGAAGTCAGAAAGAGCTGATTTCATATCAGACTTCAGACATTTATTAGGTGTTGACTCTTGGACACATTGGTATACATTGGCACTCTAGAAAACATTCATCACTGTGCCTCAGATTTCCCATCTGTAAAATGGAGAAAATAACACCTACCTCCCAAGGTTGTTATAAGGATCAGATGAGATGATAATTATAAAGCACTTAGCACAGTGTCTGGTATGCAGTAATCATCATATAAATGTTAACTATTATCCATTTAGAAAGTATTTCCAAGTGGATAGAGCACCAGCTCTGAAGTCAGGAGATCCCGAATTTAAATCTGGTCTCAGACTTAACTTCCTAGCTGTGTGACCCTGAGCAAGTCACTTAGCCCCAATTGCCTTAGCAAAAAAAAAAAAAGAAAAAAAGAAAAAAAAAGAAATAGAAAAAAGAAAAGAAAAGAAAGTATTTCCACTGACATAGAACAAAGGGCCCCTATATTATTGCTTGTGATCTCGGTAAATCCTATATCCAAAATTGTCCCTAATTGATTTTCTTTCTGGGTCTTTATAATGGTTACTCCAAATCTAATCTTCTTTCCTCAAGCTTTTTCTTATTATTATTTATTTTATTTTTTTTTTTTTTGCTGAGGCAATAGGGGTTAAATGACTTGCCCAGGGTCACACAGCTAGGATATATTAAGTATCTGAGAAGGGCTCGTGCTCAAGCTTCTTGTACTCTTCCATATTCTTTTAGTTGAATACCATAACTCTTTACACAGAAAATGGAACCCATTAGCTGTGAGCCCCCTCTTCTCAATTATTATCTGATAATAACTTTTCTTCATCTCATACCACTTTGATTTTTATGGTGGTTTAATGGACAGGATGTTGAATCTGAAGTCAGGAAGACTCATCTTTCATGAATTTAAATCTGATCTCAGATTCTTACTAGCTATGTGATTCTGGGAAAGTCTTTTAAATCACTTAACTCTGTTTTTCTCAGTTCCTCATTTGTAAGATGAACTAGAGAAGGAATGGCAAACCATTCCAGTATCTTTCTGAAAAAAATTCCAAATGGCTCACAAAGAGTTAGACATGACTGAAACAACTGAACAAGAAAAGAAAAATTTCTCCATCCCAGTCTCTTATCAGAAAGATGGTCCTTTTCCTTGTCAAGACCCCTCAAAATGTACTCTTGACCTTATACAGTATTAGAGCTCTTGTAGTACTCATTGCACCCATTATCATCCTACTCTCACTAATTTTTAGCTATCTCCCATCAGTTCATTCCTTGATAACTGTGAATATTCTCATCTCCTTTATCATTAAAAAAGCCTTCTGTAGATCCCACTGTCCCTATTGACAACCATCCTATATTCTCCTCCCTTTTTCTTCCAAATTCCTTAAAAAATCAATCTATATTTTTACCTACACTTCCTCTTTTCTCTCTTCTAAATCTTCTGAAATATGACTTCTAATTGGCATTGCTCTTTCTGAAGTGAACAGTGATCCTCTAAATACCAAACCTAAATGACTCTTCTAATTCCCAGTTCTTCTTGACATTACCGCAAATTTTAAGTTTGTTAACTATTTTCTTCTCTGCCTTTTTGTGCAGCTACTCCCTCCTGATAGGAGATTTTAATCCTGTTAAACATATGATTTTTCAATCATCTTCCACTTGCATTTTCTAGGCACATCATATTTATATCATAGAAGATTGAGAAGGTCCAGCTGTTCTGGCTTTTCTTCAGCTAGAGAACAATCCTTTGTGGTTAATCTTTTACCATAACCAAGGAACATTCCTGTTGGGAGGTCTTTTCCATCCAGAAGTTTCAAGTTTGTGTTATAGGACCTGGGTTCTCCCAATTCCATGAAGCAAGAGATTAGTTTTCTCTGAAAGGTTCTCTGTTTCTAGGATCCAATTTTCCTCCAACTTGTTAATGCATCTTCTTGCTCACTTAAGATAGGAGTCAGCAAACTATGACCTATAAAGCCAAATCTGACCCATTGATTTTCTTAAACTGCCCTCTAAGGTGATTGTTTAGCAACTTCTAATCTGAAGGCAGAGAGAATCTTAATCATCTAGAGTTGGAATCCTTTCAATTTGGAGAATGTCTGAAGACCACAGTAGTCATCACACTGTACTCTGCTGCCCAAAAATCCTTCTAAATGAAATTGAGGGAGGAAAGGAGGAAGGTCATCTATAGGAATAAATAATACTAAATGCTGTAACTTTGTTGCATATCCTAGTTATGTTAAGGTAAAGGAAACCTCCTGTTCAATTACTCGAGTGCTTTATTATAACCCCATATGATAGTTTATCCCCTAAACTAACAAAGTGGCAGTGACCTACCAGCTGGAATACTCAACCTCAGATATTCTCAAACTTGGGAACTCTCAAAGTTGTGTGGAAATACCCATTATGCCTCTGACCTGTGCTCAGAAAAGAAAAGGAGCAGAAGGCAGCCAACAACTTGAGATCTATTAATTCCTCTCCCAAACCACTTGGGCAGCATTTCACCATCTGTTCTCCTGCCAGTTTCTATTTTATTCACCTGGTGGCATAGGAGGGAGAAATCCCACACTCACCCCCTTATTGCAAACTAGAAAATTAATCTAGGAAATGAAAGGGGAGTAAACAATGGAAAAAATGAAAATCAGGAGAAGAAGCAAGATAGTAGGCAAGTTATTTCACAGGTTGCTTTTATAAACTATGAAGGAAAAGGTGGTTCCTCTAAAAAGAAGTCATTCACTTTTATTCTAAGCAGTCAATTACCATGAAGGCAATCTCAGTCATAGGAATCAATCAGCAGAGTTGTCTATGCCCTCTAAAATAGGGACAGGGACATATGGCTATCTCCATAGATAATGCCATTTGAAAAATGTTCATGTCCTAGAAATTTTTTAGATTCATTGAGGAATAGAAATTAATCAAATTAATTAAGTATTCCCCTGACTACACCTCTCATATTACTAATAGAGAAATTATAATCTGATTCCTTGAGGGTAGGATGTATCTATCCACACTGACAAAAGTTTCAATCCTTGAAATGTTGAAATAAATTCATCCTTTTAAAGGTTACTTTTCACTCAGAAGATTTGAAATTTCATTCTCTGAGTGAGAATACCCATTTGGATTATTCCTCATATATCTTTGAGGCTTTCATCATCTTGGGAGGCAGCCTGAGGGATGCATATTTTTTTTTTTTTTGTTAAAAAGTCAAAAGAGTGGCACATTGGAAGTACTGTGTGTCTTAGCTCATTAATCCAACTGGAATACTTAATTGTGTGACTACCAGCTGCCCTCTTACTACGGAAGTCAAATAAAGAATTTTTCTAAAGAAAGAAATCGCCACAAACTGCCTAGATGACTGACTTCTTATGCTTCCTCTAAAGCATCCCTATGTGAGAAAGAAGAAAACAATAGAGAAGAGAGTTCTGATTTCCCATTTAGGCCCAATTGTGGCCTAAATATTACTAGGTTATGAAACAGAAATCTTGACTTTACTTTTATCAGAAGCAATTGTTAGGTATCTATCCAATATAAAGCTAAAAGCAGATCTAAAAAAAAAAATAGTTACAATTTCAAGGAGAAAGTTCCTAAACTTCAGTGTAGATAGAATGTCACGGGAGTTGGGGGGGGGGGGGAACGATGGGAGGGGGAGAATTCCTGAGCTTAAAAAGAGTTTATAATTACAAATCCTTTGAGATGGAAACTGATTGACAATACCACTCTGCTGCCCAATTTAGGCAGCTAGAGCATTGAAAGGCAATTTACTATGTGTCAAGCTGGTCAGTAGCACAATAGGTAGAGCACTGAGCTTGGAATCAGGAAGGCTCGTGTTCATGAACTTAAATCCAGATGCTTACTAGCTGTGTGACCCTGGAAAATCATTTAATCCTGTTTGCCTCAGTTCCTCACTGGTAAAATGAGTTGGAGAAGGAAGTTGTGAGTCACTCCAGCATCTTTGCCAAGAAAACTCCAAATAAGGCCATGGAGAGTCCACTGTCCTGAACAAAACAAAACAAAAATCTGTTGAGCACTTTTCTAAGGCACCCTTAGTGAAACAAAAAGAAAGATATAACAAGTAACTGGAACTTATTCTAATGGAGAAATATAACTGCTTCTAATGGAGGAAAAATAACATATAAAAGAGAGTTGAAAAGGGGTAGGAATGAGGAGAGAAATACAAAGTGGAATGGTGGTAAAGAATGGAAACTTCAAAGGCCAAAAAGTCAGAAATATATCTGGGAAGAAAATGAAGCACCTCCAGTTAGGATTCATCCCCTAAAGAATACCCCAGGAAAAAAATGCAAAAACTTTTATATGATAGAAGAGGATTGACGTGCATAAATAAAGTATGACACGACACATTAGATAATCCCTCTTCCTACCCTACTTAAAGCCAATTTAGAAAGAACTTTGGGACAATTTGTATGTGAGTATATATGTGTGTGTGTGTGTGTGTGTGCGTGTGTGTATATGTGTATATATATATATATATATATATATATATATATATATATTAACACATATGCATACATTTCATATTCATATCCATATTGGTATATATGCATACATGCACACTTATGTATAAACACATGTGCATATGTATATATATATACACACATATATAATTGCAGCAAATTCTGTTATGATACTTATTTTGAAAACACAGACTTGTTCCAACATAATTCATATAAGAGGAAGGGATTTGGACATAATGCGAATTTTAATAAGAAATATTGGAAGAACCCAGAAAGCTACACCAGTTCACAATACCTTCCTATGCCCACTCCCACAAGCAAACAAGTCTTTTTCCAAATAAAATGTCATATTTATTGTATATCCTCTTGTATAGTAGGAGCTGTAAACTGAAAAGAGCTAATTCTTTCATTCTTGTTTGTTGTCATTGTTGTTCAGCTCTTCTTTAACAAAATAACTAAATGTTTTGCATGATTCCACATGTGTAACCTATGTAATATTGTTATTTTCTCAGAGTCAAAGAGGGATGAATAGAGAGGGGAAAAGGGATAGAATTTGGCACTCAAAATTTTTAATAAAACAGTTAAGAATTGTTTTAATATTTAACTTGGAAAAAATAAAATATTATATAAAAAAGAAAGTCTGCCAGATAGAATAGTAGCATAAGCAAAAGATGACTTGAAATAAACACATTCTTAGTACTTTAATGAGAAGCAACATAAAATTTGTTTCTGCAAAATATTTCTGATGGTCTGTGATGGTTTCAGGTTGGCTTCAAATACACTGATCATGGTTTTCAAATGACTTGACATTTGTGCTATATGAACACAAACACTAGTAACAACTTGATCATGTTATTAAACAGCTGATGAGGTATGATTATAGAGTAACAGAGGGAAACAAGGAAGCTGTTCTGGTGCAATGTACAGAATGCAAATGAGAATATACTCATGCATTTGACCAATCACTGGGAATCATTTTTTGCTGAGATGTTGAACCCTTGGAAATTATTTGATAACATATTTAGAAATAAATAAGAACATGTGCTTGGCCAGAAGTGGTCAGAATTAGATAGAATAAGTGTAAGAACAAAATTATTGGGTGTATTCATGCTGGTTTCAAACTAGTGAAGAAATAAACCTATGATGCTTCAAATATGCTTGGTATCACAGAAGAAGAATATATTTGTAATCTAATTGGACAATTATTTGCCATTTGAAGTGTCAGGAATTTTTATTGAGAACCTGCTAGACTATCATTGCAAACTCCCTGAGGGTTCATGAACCACTATATTGAAACCACTGCCCTCCACTAATCTCTCTCTGCTCTTTCTCTGTGCCTGCTTTGGTCTGTCTCTGACTCTCTTACCTTTCTCCCCTCTTTCTTTGTTTTTCTTCTTCCCTTCCCCCAACCTCCTTATCTCATAGATCTTTGAGAACTAGGACTGTCTATCCTTGTTTTTCTATACCTAGGACAGTACCTGCCACAACAACAGGCACTAATAAATGATTATTGATTGATCGATCAGCAATAAATGTTTTCCTTCAAGCAATAGACCCCCAAATTTAGTAAATATCAAATGTTTTGATTTTTTTTCCACTGGCTATCCAAATAAGCCTCAGGGTTATTTCATTTAGCCAAAGACTATTATTACAAAACCAGTGTCTGTTCAATCAAGTAACACAGTACAGCCTTTTTGTATTCACTCTTCCTTTCCTGTGACAAATGGACATTGGCACACACTGCAGGAAAAAACAATTCTCAAACACTGGACTTTTCAGGTCAAATAGTTCCTTTTGAAGTTAAGTTTCCCTTTCTTCTCACTTCCAAAACATGCTTCCAAATTTGTAATTCTAATTCTGTGGCTGAAATATGAAATATTCTAACTTGGAGATCGATTTCTGTAATAAGATTGTCATTCATATCTGTTTCTATAGAAACAGCAAAGAGAGAGCTTTACATTTTATCCCATATTTCTCCTCTTATTTCAGACTTGATACAACGATGTGCCAGTCATGGTGCAACTGGGAAAACTTTTACAGCAAATCACTAATAGGACAGAGCTTGGTTTCACAGACAGAAGTCAAAATGCACTTTAATGCAATTGCTGGTTTCCCTCCTCACATTTGGCACTTTTTTTGAACTCAATGAAAACTGAATACACAGATGCCAAGATAGATATGAGCCCAATATACTCTTCTTTTCTCTCATTCTGGCTAACATTTGAATTCAAGGAAGCTAATACCTTCAGCTATTAACAGGCCTCAGGTATTTTAAATGGGTGAAATGATTGCAGTTAATGTGTTTTATTCCCAGGCATACTAATTATTCACTATTGGAGCTAAAAAAGTTCAAATCTCTGTGCCTCACTTCTAACTGTAAAATGAAGATGAAATGATCCACAAAACATTAATGGTAGAAGGAAATTAATAGATCTTATGATGAGGGGTTAGGAGCCAGAAAGGACCTTAGAAATCATAAGAGGGAGAGCATTACTATGGAAGGAGTATTGGTCTTGGTTTAAGGTGTTGATTTAAAATCTAAATTTTTCTACTCACTAAATGTGTGTGTTTAGCATTATAGGATATCAATTCCCTCACTTGTAAACTGAGGAAGTTTAAATTTACTTAGAGCTTTAGATCTAGGATTCTGTATAGCCTATCCTACATCTTACTCTCTTCAAAAAAGGAGTTTCTTTAAAAAATATTCTTTTTTTAAAAAGGCAATTGGTTCCCAGAGGGGTTTGGTGATTTACCCAAAGGTCACAGATCATTGTTGGCAAAGCTAGGATGAATATCAAGATCTCTTCAAAACTTTTGTTACTTTGTTCATGTGACAACAGATTGGATGCTAAGAACAAGCTTTTCTCAATGCCTCTAACACTCAAATTAGTAAGTCAGCTAGTGTTTTTTTTTTCTTTTTAAAGTTACTTTGACATTGCCTTTGTTTGTTTGAATGCTAAAGTTCTAATATTTGTTACATTGCTCTACATTTTTCTTCAAAATTATCCAATTTTTTTTATCCATACATTTTTTCCAGTTTTAAGCAAACTTAAACTTTATTTATGATGAGTTCACACAGTTGGCACACAATTGATTGAATAGATTCATAGAATAAGATTTGCCTGCTAACTCAAAAAACTGCAAGTTATCAATACAAACTATGCTATACCATTGGGGAGTCCTATTCCCCTTTGGACCTTTACTGAGTTTGTTTTCTCTTTTAAGTTAGCTTGTTTTCCTAGAAAGGTGAATTAAGAACTCAATTCCCTAATCTGTATTGATTTGTTCTAATGCTTTAGCAAGGATCCTTTGGAAAAATTTTAAATGTACTATAATACAGGAACCTAGAAACAAATGTTTACCTGGACCTCTAGCAGGAACATCTTATGTGTGAAAAGGTTCTCAGAAGACATTTTGTGTACCCTTTTTGTGGTGATATCTAAAAATGTTCTATCTGGAACTCATATTGATTTGTTTTCTAGATAAAGAAGAATTTTATCCTAGTAAAGTTTTTTTTCACCTTAGGATAGTCAACCTAACACCAGATCTCTAATTCTTCTAGAGCCCAGAGTTCAGAATTTAGAGACCAAGCTTCCATTCTAAGGGGTACCTTGACTTTTCCTTTTTAATGAGTCTTAAGATTAAATCTATTTTGTGAATGTCGATTCATAGAGGGAATGGGGGGGGGGGGGGGGTCTTTAGTGGAAGATGGAGAAAACCAATGCAAAGGTAGAGACACAAGAAATGTAATTTTCTGTGTAAGGAACAGAAATTAGACCAGCATGAAGAGTCAACACACACACACACACACACACACACACACACACACACAGCAGAAAGATAGGAATGGGCTAGGTTGTGAAAAGTTTTAAATGGCAGAGTTTTTAATACTTGATACTAAAGATAATAGAGAAGCATCAGGATGACATGGTCACACACCATTGTTTCAAGGCAACCTATCAAGTTCTGATGTTCTCCGATCTGTCACTTCTCCACTAAATCATTAATTCATAAAAATGGCCTCTCAATGCATTGCTCTATACATATACTAAATTTCAGTTTTGGCATTGGTGCTATCCATTGTGATGGACTTGGAATCAAAAACAAAGTGAGGATCATATAAAATGTATGATCAAGCCAGATTCATAGTCCTGATTATCACTTTTCTGCCTATTCTGTTATCACTTAGGTTTATGGGATTTAGTAGTGAAGAAAACAAGGGAAGAAAGAAAGGATTCTTTTGCCACATTGATGGACATGGACAAAATGAGAGTCAGGCTTCAGAAATGGTAGATAGGAAAGAGTAGAGACAAAAATAATTAACTTAAAAGGAATTGAAGGTAGCAAACTGAACATTTTTTTTTTTATTTAATAGCCTTTTATTTACATGATATATACATGGGTAATTTTACAGCATTAACAATTGCCAAACCTCTTGTTCCAATTTTTCACCTCTTATACCCCCCCCACCCCCTCCCCTAGATGGCAGGATGACCAGTAGATGTTAAATATATTAAAATATAAATTAGATACACAATAAGTATACCCGACCAAAACGTTATTTTGCTGTAGAAAAAGAATCAGACTCTGAAATATTGTACAATTAGCTTGTGAAGGAAATCAAAAATGCAGGTGTGCATAAATATAGGGATTGGGAATTCAATGTAATGGTTTTTAGTCATCTCCCAGAGTTCTTTTTCTGGGCATAGCTAGTTCAGTTCATTACTGCTCCATTAGAAATGATTTGGTTGATCTCGTTAGCAAACTGAACATTAACCTGTTGCTTCAATCCTCATTCTCCATTCCTAATGTCATAATGTTGTTATTTTGATCTACCTTTCACAGATTGTAGACTACATTTACAAAGGAAACAAGCTAAGGGAGTGCCTAAAGATGGTGACAAATAATATGAGCAAGTCATTAGACTTGCAGTTGGTCCAAATGTCTCCAATCGATTATGCTATTAAAGCACAGAAAAATTTCTTTGGAATTTTGAGGGAAGAGTAACAGAAAATATATGTACTACAAAACTGAAATATTAGTTAGATAGATGGCAAGAGACCAGGAAACTTCCTTCCATGGGTTGTCTGAAATGAACAAACTACATTCCATAGTTTTAAAAGAACTTGTATGTATAATTTCTGTTAATAATCTTGGGAAAAACATTTCAATGATCAGAAGAGAAGACACAAGCTTAAATGGAAGATTGATAATGAACATCAAAGTATATGTGCCTTCTAGTTTTTATTGCATACACTGATGTCTTCTATTTGAAATGTTATTGTTATGAGATGGCAACTTTGTTATGAAATGTTACATTAGAAAAGATAGTTTATATATAGATGAGAACATGTTAATTTTTGTACCTTTTATGTTTGTGTGTTTAAACTTTCTTAAGCAATAGTGCAAAAACCCCCACAGAGTATGGTATAATAGGAGAATGTTTTTAACATGAAAATATTATCTTTGTATCACTAATCAAAATATTAAGTTCCACTTGAATTCATTTTTTAAAAATATAATTATAGTATATATGCATACACATATGTATATATATAATTATTATGTGACTTTAAGGAAGATAGCATATTTGTGATTTTAAAAAACAGTACACTATGAAATGTATTATGTAAATTCAATATCAACATCCCATTCTCAGATTTCTTGGTATTGCTAATATAACAAATAATTTATTTTTATTTATTTATTTTTTGCTGAGGCAATTGGAGTTAAGTGACTTGCCCAGGTCACATGAAAATGAATGAAAATGAATATAATTAACAGGGCCTTCTTGGAAGTCTTTTATGTCATGAAACCTGCTGAAACAGAATTCTGATCTACAACAAAGTTTTTATTCACTGTGTTTTATTCTTTGACACATGCTGTTACATAAAGGGCAACATTTTAAATTTTTCATGGATATTGATGTCAAACTGTTGGATGTAGTTGAACTTCAGGTGATCATCTATCAAATGGTCTTAAAAGCACTTTCTGAAAATTAATTTTTGACACTTTGAGGAACTGTGGTTACCTAAAATATTGGTTTTTAAATTTTTTTTCCAATTACATATTTTAAAAAAATTAACATTCTTTTTTTAAAATTGAGTTCTAAACTCTTTCCCTCCATATCCTTCCTTCTCCCCTAAGATGGCAAGCAATTTGATATAGGTTATAATATACAGTTATGCAAACATATAAAAATGATATATTAAAATCACATTATTACAACTTATATTAAAATTTAAATTACCATTTTAAAATATTATTTATTGCATTGACAATACAAAAAAACTAGAGAATGTCATTATTGTCTTTACAAGACATTTCACAGTGTCCTGTATTATAAAGCAAAGTAGTTCCCCAATGTTTGGGTTCTGGCAGAAATCACATGAAAACAAAAATGTTGGTAGTACCATTTTACAAGCCCAATCTGATTTGGTCCTGAATCTCCACTGCCTGCATCATTTTTATTTGAAGCGTCATGGAGCCATTAATAATTTGACTTTTTGTTTGAGGTACTCCAACCTGCTCCTTCAAAGGAACAGAGCTATATGCATGGGATTGTGCTGAATCACAAAATATGAGAGTTTGAAAGCTCTTCGGTGAACATCTAGGCTAAATGGTATCTGAGAAAGAAACTCTGTTTTAATACACATAGTGGATGGCCAACCAGTCTTTGCTTAAAAGTTCCTAATGAAAAGCAACCCACTACCCCTCAAGGTAGGATATTAACTTTTGAGAAGCTCTAGTTATTAGGAATATTTTCCCTACAGCAAGCTTAAAATATGTATCTTTACAATTTCTACCCACAGTTCCTAATTCTGCCCTCCTACTGGATCAAGCATAGCTTTAATGCTTTGGAATGTGTATGTGGTGACAGGGGGTGGGTATGCTTGAGAATAAAGGAGGATAAGGGAGAAAAGATAGGCAAAGTGAATCCCTTGCTCCCTCCATGCTCCTAGACTCAAAAAGAACATCAAACTCAAGTATCTTACCTTTGTTTTCATTTCCATATCCTGCTGTTATACAGCTTTCACTACAGATGATTTAAATAGTCTAGATATATTTCATTGTGAGTTTTAAGCGAATATCTTCTCAGACAGGCTCTCACAGAAAACTTTTAATTATAATCCTTTGGCCCACACAAATGCTCTAAACCTGTATCAATTAAAAGAAAAGGGAAAATAATACCCAGGGTTGGTTTTAGTTAAAAGTGTCATATAACTAAAGTTTCATTTTATGTGGTTACTTTTCCTTTAAGTAACAATCTACTCTCACTTTTCCTTCTTTTTCATGACTTCCCATACACCATTTACCAAGACCTGTCTTTCCTGTTCAGTGCCCTCACATTATAGCTACCTTTTCCACTGTCCCCTCTAGCACTCAGAGCTTGTGGCTGCAATGGAAAAAATAAATATATATATATATATATCATATATATTAATTTAATAAAAAATAAAGTTTGTATAGTCAAAGCTCTGGGTTTTTTTTTCACCCAGTAGCAACATAAGGCTGTGAAATTTGGACTACAAAGAAAGCTGAGTGCTGCAGAATCCATACTTTCAAATTGTGGTGCTGGGGAAGACTTTTGAAAGACCTTTTGACAGCAAGGAGATAAAATCAGGTAATACTTAAAGAAATCAATTCAGAATGTTCACTGGAAGGTAAAATACTAAAGCTGAAGCTTAAATACTTTGGTCACATAATGAAAATACAGGACTCATTGAAAAAAACTCTGATGTAGGAAAAGATTGAAGAAAAAAAAGGAAAAAAGAGACAGCAGAAGAGTAGATAGATAGTGTCATGAAAACAATGAATATGAATTTGGACAGACTTTGAAAAATAGTTTGAGGATAGAGGACCTAGCCTGCTAGAGTCCATGAGATCATAAAGAGTGAGACTTAAGATTAAAGAACAATAGGTTAAAGAACAATAACATTTTTTTTTAATTGGGATTTGTTAGGGAACCTAAGCAACTTTTTTAAAATTAAGGGAAACAGTAGATGGACTAATAGGCATGTCTTTATGCCTGCAAGGATATGTAATCAAAGTTCTAACTACAAGTTCACCTCTCTGTTAACTCTAAATTGATTAGGCTCCCTTTCAAAAGATCTGTGGCTATATAACCATAATAGGTAGCATTAATATGGCACTTTAAAGTTTGCAAAGTACTTTAAAATTACTTTTTCATTTTATCCCACCAACAACCCTGGAAGATAGGTACTATTACCATCCCCATTTTACAGAAGAGGAAATTTAGACAATCAGGAGTTATGATCTGTCCAGGATCATAGCCAATGAGTGCCTACAACAGGATTTAACTCATCTTGCTAATTCCAGGTCCAAGGCTGTATCCACTTGCTATTTTCTTTTCTTTTTGGTGAAAATTCAAATTTATTTACCCAGAAAAAAACATTTTTATTAATCTCAGCCTTTAAACAATATGCAATTGGCATATCCAAAACAAAAGTATAAAATCTGATACTTAATATTTGAATTGTCCACTCAATAAGGGTATTGTGAAAATAAAATTTGATATTTCTTATGGCTATAGGACAATATAGAAATGCAAGTTATTATGAGAGCAAATTTTTATAATGGAAAGAACAGTAGATTTCAAGTCAGAACATCTGGGTTCAAAACTCAGCTATCCTACCATCAAGTGTGGGCAGCTCCACTTGACCTGTGTGCAGCTGAGTTTTCTCATCTATAGAATGAGGGAATAAGATTTGATTATTTCTTTTTTATTTTATTTTATTTTTAATTTTAATAGCATTTTATTTTTCCAAATACATGCAAAGATAGTTTTGAACATTCACCTTTGTGAAAGTTTGTGTTCAAAAATTTTCTCCCTCTCTTCCACCCTCTTCACTCCCTAAGACAGCAAGCAATCCAATATAAGTTGAAAATGTGCTATTCTTCTAAATCTATCTCCATATCTATCATGTTATAACAAAAAAAAAAAAAAATCAGATCAAAAGAGAAAAAAACAAAAGGAAAAAACAAACAATAAACAAACAACAAAAGGTAAAAATACTATGCTTCGATCCACATTCAGTCTCCATAGTTCTCTCTCTCCATGTGAATGGCATTTTCCAAACCAAATCTTTTAGAATTGCCTTTAATCATTACATTGTTAAAAAGAGCAAAATCTATCACTGCTGATCATCACATAATCTTGGTGCTACGGTATATAATGTTCTTTTGATTCTGATCAGCTCATGTAAGTCTTTGCAGGCTTTTATGAAATCAACTTCTTATCATTTCTTATAGAACAATAATATTTCATTACATTCATTTACCAAAGCTTATTCAGCCATTCCCCAACTGAGAGGCATCCACTCAATTTCTAATTCCTTGCCACTACAAAAAGGGCTTTTACAACCATTTTTTTGGCATGTGAATCCTTTCCCCTCTTTTATGATCTCTTGGAATATAAACCCAGTAGAGACATTGCTGATTCACAGTATATGAACATATCCTTGCTATTTTCAAGACAATGAGAGCTCACCCTTAGGAAGCATCTGTGAATTTTGAACTAAATTTATAGAGATTATAAATGTAATTTGAACTGAATTTAATTGAATTGGACTGAATTATGCTAAGGCTTTTGTTACTAGTAGCAGTGAAAAATTTTAGGTGGGTTGAATAGAAAGCCAAGTCAATGGGAAAGCTATTTTGGGCAATTCTAGTCATACTAGATAGATAGATTTCTATATTATTGATGGATTTTTTTTCTTGTCTGATAGCAGACCTGGTGATATCCTGGAATCTACTAATAAATCCATGTGTGTGTGTATATCTGTATGTATGTTTATATTTATATGTGTCTGTGTCTGTGTATTTACATGTATAGTTATATATATGTATGTGTGTGTGTGTGTCTGTGTGTGTGTGTCTGTGTGTGTGTGTGTGTATAGATTATGGATGTATCTATACATATGAGAGAGACAGAAACAGTGAGAGAAAGAGAGAGAGAGAAAGAATTCACTATCACCTCCAAACAAGTTATACCTCATAAAACTGATATCAATTCTGATAAGCAATCAGAATGACTAACAGTTTCCTGAGAATGAATGAAATGGTGTGGCCAAGGCTGATAAGCTCAATAAACTCTGCTCTTTCGTCCCATCCTTCATATATTTTTGTTGTTCATCTGTGACTGCACATAGATTCTTATTGAGCTGAATTCTTTCTCAAACAGATAATTTCATAGTACTTTTAAGGACAGAAGAATGTCTGGCAGTTTTAATCTGCACTTTCTCTAATTGATGTTTTGTGGTTCCATCCCATGTAGACTGTCAGTAGAATTCCATTCCTCTGACATATATCCTTGAAGCTGATGCTGACATGGAGGTCTACTTAGTTCTGTACCCAGCAGGCCCTTCCATCACATCAGAACAGGCTACTAGCACCTTGTTAACTTAACAGGGAAAGCAACAGAGTGAGTAGCTGAGATGTGAGGAAGGAAAGGCCCAGAGTGGTCACACCAGTGCTTCATTCTGAGGGTAATCAATTAGTACACTTATGCCACAGAGAACAATCCACTATGCCTGTGTTGCTGTCATATTTCTGGTTTTGATTTAACTTGCTTTTCAAGAATGAGAAAGAAGCCTCAAATGCATCAGTAAGATAAGCCATTGCACTGTTCATGAGAAAGACTCCTTATCGATTTTCTTTATGTTATAGGTGAGCACAAATTATAAGGCTTCAAACCATGTATGCCCACAGGTATATAAGACAGAGCTTCTACTGGTGATGATTTTCTCATTCACCAGAAGACATATGAATGCTATACCTATCTGTCCATCCATTTATCCATTTATCTGGCTAGCTAGCTGGCTGGCTACACACACACACACACACACACACACACACACACACACACACATATATACCACACATACACACAGTAGAGCAGTGAATAAAGTACTGAATCTCAAGTCAGAAAGACTCATCTTTCTGTATACAAATTTGGCCTCAGACCCTTACTAGCTGGACAAGTGTTTGCCTCAGTTCCTCATTGGTAAAAATGAGCTGGAGGAGGAAATTGCAAACCACTCCATTATTTTTTTCCAGGTAAACTCCAAATGGGATCATGAAGAGTTGGACATGACTGGACAACACATGATCAAGAAAATACATTCATACAAACACATATACACACGTTTAGAATTGGATATGATTGGACAACATTACCAAGAAAAATATACATGCATATACAAACACACACATATAGATACATATATATATATATACAAATACATATATACATATATATATACAAATACATACTATATATATATACACACATGTATAAAATATATACATACACATATTTCTCTATTTATAATATAAATAGATATAGATATATATCCATCTACCTATGTCCTCATAAGAGGAAGTCTATACCAGATATGAATTTACCAAGAGAGTAAGGTTACTGAGTGTCAGTGGAGGAATGAGAAAGCTCTGAAACCGGTTCTGTTTCACTAAGTTCCTGTAGCCCCACTTTCTTCAGCTTCTGTTTTCATTTTCTAAACAACTCCTGATCCACCTGTTTACCACTCATACTACAGGCCATGTTTTATACCTAAAATTCATTTGTTTTCTGTATGTTTTGGGTAGTTTTTTTGTCTGTTTGTTTGTTTTTATACTGGATCTCTGACTTCATTCCTTTTACAAGACAATCCCCAAGTGAGGAAGTTGTCTCCATGAATACCTATCTACTACTTGTTCAAAAATTTAGACTTTAAAATTATCCTGAGGGCATGGAGAGTTTAAGTAATTTGCCCAGTCATTTAGTCAATATAAGTCAAAGTTAAGAGTTGAAGTCAGGTCTTCTTGATTCCATGATCAGCTCTGACAATGCTCAATTATTTATGTGAAAAGATTTACTATTAGCTTTTATTTTTTATTTGATTTTCCTTATAGGGTCTAAATGAAAAGAAGGGAAGGCATGAAATATGAGAAAATTTATTTTACACTGATTACATTTAGCCAGGATGCTCACAGAACTTGTGCTCCTTCAACTGTAAAAAACATCTCTGTTATCACATAATTAGAAAAAAATTTAATTAAAATAATGGTGTCATCCCAGGTGAGCTCCTCCTAGACTTAAACTCAGTCTACTCCATCTTCTCTCAGTACCTTTGCCAGCAGTGGTTCTTGCAATGGCTTGGCATCTCTATCTTTGCAACCTAGCTACTATCTCCCTTAACAATCCCATAATTAAGCATCCTATATCCAAGTGCTCTCCGAACTACCAACCCTGCTTCCTGCCCAGCCCATTCATCTATCCCCTAAGAAGCAACTAATTCTTGTGTGGAAGGGGCCAAACATCCTTCCCAAGAAGACAAGGTCATTGGTGATGCAATTATGAAAATGACAAAGTCCTTCCTTTCAATGAGTTTACAATCTAATGGAAGAGAAATTTTCCATATAGTAAGTGTCCCACTGTGGGGCAGAGAAGTCTACCTGAAGGAACAAGCCCCTCTGAACAATAAATAAGAAACAACATGCCCTAGGTGGGTCAAACCACTACAATAACCTTGACCATCTCTCTCAGAGTTCAGGAGTCCTGAGTATATCATTGCCACCACCCCCAATAAGCCAGTCACAATTTCTGTTTTAAGTAAAACCCTCAGAACCATCATTGAGAAGAGAAACCACTTTAGAGAAAGGACTTTTACTGCCTCCAGCTCCACTACTGGAAGATAAATCTCAGAACTTTACACATTGATAAAACTACTGGTCCCACTTTTAGTCCACTTTTTATAATTATCTTCCTAGGAAGCAACTTTTGTGAACCTATTGCCTGGCAACTGCTTCTGTGAGTGCTGCTGCCATAGCAACTTAAGACAGAGAAAATAAAGTATTTTTCTACAAAAGTTCTTGGCTCTGTCAAGAAACTGACATGATATCAGAAACTGATATGATTTTATCAGTGGAAATGACAAAGAAGATACTTTTTTTTGCCACTTTGCCTTATGGACACAGATATTTTCATTTGACTTATAACCAAAAACTTCCTCTATGAGTTGCCTCTCACATTAGAATGTGAAACCATTCAAAGGATATGCAGTTTTCAATCAATGAAATTAAAGCCATTTCTAGTTATATGGAAAAAATGCTCTAAATCATTATTAATAAAAGAAATGTAAATTAAGACCAACTCTAGCTTGCCACTTCATACCTCTCAGATAGACTAAGATGACAGGAAAAGATAATGTTAAATGTTGGAAGGGTTGTGGGAAAACTGGAATACTAAAGCATTATTGGTGGAGTTGTGAATTGTCTAACCATTCTGGAGAGCAATTTGGGACCAAGCAATAAAACTGTGCATACCCTGTGATCCATTCTCCTGGATCTCTACTATGTCTATATCCCAAGGAGATCATAAAAAAGGGAAAAGGACCAGATGTGCAAAAATGTTTGTAGCAGCTCTTTCTGTAATGGAAATGAACTGGAAATTGAGAGGATACCTATCAGTTGGGGAATGATTGAATAAGTTATGGCATATGAATATAATGGAATACTATTGTTTTGCAAGAAATGTTGAGCTGGCCAATTTCAGAAAAGCCTGAAAAGACTTACATGAACTAATGCTAAGTGAAGTGAGCAGACCCAAGAGAACATCATACATAGCAACAACAAGATTATGTAATAATCAACTGTGATGGACTTGAAGCAATGATGTGATTCAAGGCAATTCCAATATACTTGGGATGGAAAGAGCCATCTGTATCCAGAGAGATAACTAGGGAGACTGAATGTAAATCAAAGGTATAAAATTTTCACTTTTTGTTGTTGTTTGTTTCAGTTTCTCCTTTTGAGGTGATTTTTCTTGTACAACATGACAAATATATAAATATGTTTAGAAGAATTGCACATGTTTAACTTATATTGGACTGGTTGCTGTTTATGGGAGGGAGTGGAGGCAAAGAGAGGAAGAAAAATTTGGAACACAAGGTTTTACAAAGGTGAATGTTGAAAGCTATCTTTGCCACATATTTGGAAAAATAAAAAATTACTAAGAAAAAAGAATGTGAGACCTTTACTTTGTAAGATGCTTTTATGCATAATTAATACTTAATAATTTTTCATTTGTTCATTCAAAGAACAGTGTCCTGGTGTCTTCCTTACCATAATTTTCCATTGAGCTTTGTGCCTTCCAGGTCAAAGATCTTTCTCTTCTTCCACACTCAGCTATATTTGTCTTCTTGTTTGTTCTGAGTGGGCTTAATTTGTGTTGGTGGTAATAAATGTTGGTTCGAGCTCTGGCAATAAAGGGAAGTAAAAGAGCAGCAACCCCTAACCAAACTGCAACAAATATAATTTACTCTTGGTATCCCACATTGGAAATCCAAATGCAATATCTTATGGAAAAATGATTCCCAGTATTTCCTGTGCTATAGAGAATTCTTAGGACTAGCCTATACTTCAAGTACTATGTTATATATTTTATATAAAATGGGCTTTTGTGGAATATACTATGAATCATCACATATTTGAGAGAATATTGATTTCTAACATTTCCATTATTAATATTACCTATATTATTAATTAAGAAGCTTTTATTAAGTTTCTACTATATGACAGGCATTATGCTTTGGGATATATCGAGTTAGTTGTAATAATAGGGATGATAAATCATTTATAATATAAGTCTATATTATAATATATACTATCTTCTTGTGTAGTCAATTCAGTTGAATCTGATTTCTACCCACTTGGGGTTTTCTTGACAAAGAAATTGGAGTGGTTTGCCATTTGCTTCTCCAACTCATTTTACATATGAGAAAATTGAGGCAAACTGACTTGAGTGATTTTCCCAGGGTCACACAGATCCTAAGTGTCTGAGTCCAGGTTTGAACACAGGAAGATGAGTCTTCCTGACTCCAGGTTGGGTATTTGATCCTTTGCCAACTAGCTGTTTTATACTACACTATAATGTAGATCTATTTGTCCTATATTGAAACAGCTAGGTGATTCCATAAGTAGACTCCTGTGCCTGAGTTTAGGAAGACCTGAGTTCACGTCTAGCCTCAGATACTTCACTAGCTATATGACCCTGCAAATTTTATTTAAACTCTATTTGCCTTAATCCACTCAAGAAGGAAATGACAAATCAGTATCTGTGCTAAGAAAATTTCATAAATGATCCTTGGGGCCATAAAAATTTGGACATGGCTAGACAACTAGACAACAATATTATAGAGAATTGTAACATATATCATCTAAAATAATGTTATCATAATATGATAACATAATATGTTATCATATTAATAACTTCATATAGTGAAGCTGCCTCAAAGCCAACTTCAGAATAATAAAGACCCAGTATTAGTCTGGTCTCTGATACATCTGAGAAGTAACTTACCCTCTTACTCCCCAGGCTAAGGGTATCAAACTCAAATAGAAATGGGGACCATGAAAACATACATTTCTGCTGGCAGCATTTCTGACATTTCTGCTCTAAGCAATTCTCTACTTTTAGTTGCAAACGTGGTGCTAACCTGCACTGGTAGAAGGAGTTTCCAATCATCAGTAAAATCACAACTCTTATCCTAATGCTATAATGTTAAATAGAATATATGCATATTCTATCCTCAATATCTGTCATGAAACAATTGAACTGCATTGCATATTATATTTTAGAAAAGTAACTGTAGAAGCTATGTTACTACATAGTAGGTGGGATGCTTCTTGGTTTGTCAAAAGTATTTATTTTAGAAGTCCTTTAAGTATATATCTTCTCCTGTGTCTGTATAAAACTGATGAAAATTTATTTTTATAGGTTTAAATAAATGCATTAGACAAAAAACCCCAAAAAGTTTATCAGCATTTCAATAAAACTTCGTGAAGCAGAGAATATTTATAGAGGGCCTTTTTTTTTTCTTTTGAGATGGGTATTTGTCAAAGACATTTGCATTCTGCTTTGCTTGGGTTTTCACTTTTGCAGGAAATGGTATTGTAAGGCATGAGAAAAAGAAAGAGGGTCATTGCCTTACTGAGTCAGTTGAGGGTTGCTGGGTTTTTGTTGTTTTCTCTTTTAAGCCTAAGAAATAAAACAAATTCCCCAAATCGCATGCACTAACCCCAGTCCCAATTTATCAAGGAACTGAAAGGGATTTTGGAGAACTGCTAATCTAATCTCTTTGTGTTATAGTTAGAGAAAGAAGGAGATGCCAAATGATTTGTCCAATGTTACACATCTATTTAGTGATTAAGCTGGATCTTGAAAACACAGAATCATACCAAGTTAGACCTGGATGACATTTAATCTGTTTTATAACCTGGATTCTTTTTTATCTTTCCAAATGTCCAAGTTCAATCTTCCATCTGTTTCCTTTTGTACTGGCTCTCCCCTAAATCTGAAATGTACTCTCTTCTCCTTCTCACCTTTTAGTTTCCTTTAAAACTAAACCCCTTTGGGGGGGGGGGTTGAAAGAATCCCCCAAAATTGGCATATGAAACTGTTTTTCATCTTCTCAACTGACAGTGAGCTCCCTCTGCAAAATACTTTTGTAGTTGTTGTGTTTTTACAGAGTGAAACAAAATAACTAAATATACAGAATATGCCTTGTATATATTATGCAAAGTATGTGTTGCCCATATATGTCCACATGGGTTGCCTAAATGTAGTTCATGGGAAAGCATCCCTCTCCAGAAAAGACCTTGATTACTGCAGGAGAAGAACTCATGAGTCTAGCTACTCTTTTCTTCTCTAAGAGGGAATATCAGTCTAGAATTAATCTAAATTCTTCAAGATGTGTAGATTCAGGGAATGATTTTTAAATTCGAGCAACCAAGCCAGTATCACTGAATACTCAAGATTACATGAATATATTTGACTCCTTACTACTCAATACTTGTTTCACAAAAGTCCATTATAAATAGTGAATTAGCAAGTAAACTCATTTTTGAAGTGTATAAAACATATGGGAGAAAACTGATATGTAAGTTATGGTATTTAAGAATTATTGAATGAAATTGAATTAAGTCACTTGAGTTAGCTTATACAACTAATCCTCGTAAAATGTACATAATCTAATTTTCCCTTCAATATTCTTTGTACTACCATTCCTCCCTTAATTAAAATGTGAGTAGGGGAAGAATTTTTGTCCGTGAGGGGCAACTAGGTAAAACTGTAAAGTAGGTTAATATGGTTTCTGTTGCCCTTTTAATGCCTATTGAGGATAACATACACACACACACACACACACACACACACACAAAGACATTTGTCAAATACAAGAAAGTGCCTGCTTAGGCACTGGTTATAAGAAAGATGAATAATGACAAAGTCCTTCTCCTTAATGAGGAAGGATTACAAATTTATAATAATATAAATATAATTTAGTCAAAGAACCATGCACATAATTTTGTATGTTACTAGGCAAAATACAATAGAAGCAAAGAAGAGCCAGACAAATACAGTACTAAAATTTATGTGAGAGAGTGAGAGAGAGAGAGAGAGAGAGAGAGAGAGAGAGAAGGAAGGAGAGAGGGAGGGAGGGAGAAAAGGAGAGAGGGAGAGAGAGAAAGAGAGAACTCTCAAATGAAGGAATTAACCATGGAAGTCTTCATCGAGGAAGTATCAAAAGGAATGGACTTTGACAGATGGGAATGGAGAAAGTATTTATCTCAAATTTAGAGGAATATGTGAGCATAGGAATGAAGATGAGTGATGTTAGAACAATAAACATGGTTTGGAGAGTTCATCTCTCATATATGAAGAGGAAGGGAAATATATAAATCTGGACAAATAGATTAGAGACTAGTTTTGATAGATCTTGTATTAAGGGGCAACTAGATGGTACAGTGGATAGAGTGCCAGTCCTGAAGTTAGGAGGACCTGAGTTCAAATCTGATCTCAGACACTTAATAATTCCTAGCTATGTGACTCTGGGCAAGTCACTTAACCCCAATTGCCTCAGTAAAAAAAAAAAAAAAAAATATATATATATATATATATATAGAGAGAGAGAGAGAGAGAGAGAGAGAGAGAGAGAGAGAGAGCTTGTATTCACTTAATTTGGTAGGCAGCCTAAAGTTTGGTAGAAGATGACACATTCAATATCATTTCACTAGGAAGATTATTCAGTGGGATAAGGTAGAAGATGAGTCAGAAGGGCTTCCTGAAGCCAGAAAGATTAGAATAGTCATCTCCCAGTTCTGCGTATTTTCTGTTATACCATATTATTTTGTTTCTTTCTGTAAAAATTTAACATTATTCACAAAAAAGAATCTTAGGGAAAAAATTTAGATGAAGAATTTGCCTAACAAGAATCCTCAGAAAGTCTATCTTCTGCTCCATTTTTGAACTTCCTCCCCAATCACTTTTCATTTAGAACTGTCATTAAGTCTGTATCAAAAATTTAGAACTGGAAAGAACCTAAGAGATCAAGTCAAGCCATCATTCTTCAGATGAAGAAACTAAAATCCTGGGACGTCAGGTGACTTGTTTAAGATTGCATGAATGATAGCAGAGGCAGAATTTGAACCCAGGTCTTATAATACCAATACCAAGTAATTTCTTTCTGTGCTGTGCCACCTTGAGTCCATATTCCACCCTGTCTTTCTTCAATTCAAGTTTATTTTTCAGATTGTCACAGTTTTTCAATTTCTTTTATAAAATCTTTCATTTGGAACTAGTTCTTGGCAGTTACCACACATCACTTTTTGGATGCTTAGTGACTTTTTTCCTTCCCTAGGTATTGATTGATCTTAACTTTGGACTCAGTTGCCCAGCTGCCCTCTAACTAAAATTTGCTCTCACTTAGCTGTCCAGTTGATAAAGATGCAATAAATCAATTCACATATTTGCCAGTCTTATATTGCTGGTTACTTAATTACAAAATTAATATCATTTGGAATTAATAATAGTACATTTATATAGGAATTTAAGGTTTTAAAATACTTTACAAGTATTACTTCATTTGATTCTCACAGTCCTAGTGGATGGGTAGGTGTTATTATTATTCTCATACTTGAGATGAGAAAACTGAAGCACGCTAAGGTTAAATGCTTTGGTCTGGATCATACAGCTAGTCAATATCTGAGGCCATGTTTTTTAACTCAGCTCTTTCTAACTGACAGTCCAGCATTTATATTCTATTGTGTTATATTTATTGTATCAAATTATATGTTATTGGGAACTAATATCTTCATATTTTGAACTTGACTTGACTTTTGAAACTATTTACAGATAGTTCTAAACTGGAAAGTGAAACAGAACCAAGCTGACTGTGGGCCAGAATCAGATCAATCAAATAATTGTCTATCTCTGTGAATCTATGAAGTCTGATTTTAGGGGTGCTAGAAAAAGGTCACCTAACAGCTTCCTCCACTTGCTTGTTTAATCTTAAAAGCAATGTCAGCTAGATGATGCAGTGGATATAGCACAGGCCCTGGAGTCAAAAGGATCTGAATCCAAATTCAGCCTCAGACCCAGACATTTCCTAAGCTATCACATTGAGCTATCATTCAATTGCATCAAAAAAAAAAAATCTTAAAAATATACTATAGTAGCCATATGCTACCAACTTAATACTTTAACCTTTGCTAAATTGCAAATTTTAGTGGGAGAAATTTAATAATATAAATCATATCCATATGTATTTATGATATGTGACAATTTACTTTGTACTACATATATCTGTAGTATTATTTGTACTACAAACATAGGTATACTATATATATATATATATATATATATATATATATATATATATATATAATTATAACATATTTAACACGTATTGGACTACCTGCCATCTAGGGAAGGGGGTGGGAGGAAGGAAGGAAAAATTTGGAACAGAAAGATTTGCAAGGATCAATGTTGAAAAATTACTCATGCATATGTTTTGTAAATAAAAAGCTTTAATTCAAAAAATTAAAAATAAAAAAGTATATATATATATGTATATATATACATATATATATATATGTATATATATACACACACACATATATATATATATGACATTCAAAGATCAGCAAACATTTATGTCAACAACCATTTATTGTTTTAAGGTTTACATTGCACTTTCTGGACAATCTTATAAGATCAATAATTAAAGTATGATAACACTTAATTTACAAATGAGGAATCTGAAGCAATTCAAAGTTAAGTGCCTTGACTAGGGTCACTCTGCTAATGTAGGTTAGATCAGTAATCTGAACTTAAGTCTACTGCTAATTAGAAGACTCATATTGTTGCTCTTCTAATAGGCTTTTCATCCCTTTAAGCCTTAAAATTGAAAGAATGTAAGCATAAAAATGATCTTAAGGCCATCTAGTCTATTGCTCTCATTTTAAAGGTGGGGGAATTAAGGTCAAGGGAGATTAAATGACTTGTCCACAGTTTCAGAAACAGAATTTGAATCCAGTTCTTCCTACAATAAAGCTCTTCACTGTATTCTGCTATTTCTCTCAATTCAATTCTTTTCAGGTCAAAAACCTTGTGCTCTTGAGTCATTTACATCTTGTATAAGCAGCTCTCTTAGAATTTATTTGCATAAGAAGAAAATGTGAGGACCCTGGGAACTGAGAGGAACATTGTTCTGCTGAACTGAAGTGTCCTGATAAATGTTTAATAATTGGTTCTAAAAAATAAACAAACAAATGTTTTCATGACACTTTTAAATTTATTCTATTAAGGACATTTTCTCCATCATTTTTTAAGTGTAGACAATAAACAACACAATAAATCAAGTTCTGATTCATACCTTTGAATGCTATCTGATTTCTGAAGGGTAAATCCTCAGACTAAAAATTGAACAACTGACTTATGAGCCTCTTTAAGCTGATTCTAGCACACCCACCCCTATACTGAAGCTAAAATATAGATGAAGGGTACAAGAGGAAGAGAATGGCAAAATCAATCCTGCCTCATTGGTACAGTTGATGGAATGTTGTGGTTGGAATTCAGAAGAACTGATTTCAAATCCTACCTCAAACATTTGTTACCTTATTCAAATAATTACAAATTCAAATAATTCATCTGTAAATTGGGACTAATTATGTTCAGCTGAAGAGTTGTTTCTAACTCTTCAAGATCCCAGTTTGTGTTTTTCTTGGCAAAAATACTGAAATGGTTTGCCACTTCCTTCTCCAGTTCATTTAATAAATGGGGTAACAGAGACAAACAGGATTAAGTGACCTGCACAGGGTCACACAATTAGGGAATGTATGAGGCCAGACTTGAACTCAAGAAGATAAGTCTTCCTGATTCCAGGTCTGATGTCCTAACTACTTGACCATATAACTGTCTCTGGGGAAAATTTTAAGGCTCACACAGTTGTTGTGAAGTGATCAAAAGAAATAGCATATATAAGAGGGGAAGGGCTTACAAGAATGGAGAGAATAATAGAAAAAGAGGGCATATTGGGGGAGGGACTGGTAAGAAGCAAAAAATTTTGAGAAGAGAATAGAATAAACAGGGGAAATACAATTAGAAATTGTATTTTTGGAAAGAATTTTGAAGCAAGTTTATCTGATGAAGGCCTCATTTCTCAAAAATATAGGGAACTGAGTCAAATTTATTTTTTAAAAATAAAAGCCATTTCCCAATTGATAAATGCTCAAAAGATATGAACTATTCCCAAAGGGCTATACAATCATGCATATCTTTTTACCTATTAATACCTCTATTAGGCATGACTCAAAAAGAGACATTTTAAAAAAAAGAAAAAGAACCTCTGTGTAGAAAAATAGTTAGAGAAGCTTTTTTCTCAGGTCAAGAATTAGAAATTGAAAGGATATCTATCAGTTGGGGAAATGACTGAATCAATTGTGGTATATGATTATAATTGAATACTATTATTCTATAAGAAATGATTAATAGAATGCTATTGGAAAAACCCACTATCCATAGCCAGAGAAAGAACTGATTATGTCTGGTTACAAACTGAAGCATACTTTTTTTAAAAACTTTTTTCTTGAATTGTGTGTGTGTGTGTGTGTGTGTGTGTGTGTATGTGTGTGTGTCTGTATGGTGATGTGGAAATTATGTTTTCTTTTACAACATGACTTTTATGAAAATGTTTTGCATAACTTCACATGTGCCTTCTCAGTGTGTGTGTGTGGGGGGGGGGCGGGGTTGGAGGAAAGAAGGAAAGGAATCTGGAATTCAAAGTTCTAAAGACAAATGTTTTACATGTAACTGGGAAAAATTAAAATATGAAAATATGAAAATTTAAAAAATAGCATATATAAAATGTTTGGCAAACCTTAGAGCTCTAAATAAATGCTAACTTTTATTATCACTTCCCAGTTTGTCTCAGGCTGGATCTGGCCATTAGTGCATTCAAACGTTTGTTTCCCATTCACTTTTTTCCTTTTCATATTCTCTATGATTTAGCTACCTATCTTACCTGACCTACCTCAAGTTTCTAATATAATATACTACATTTACTATTTCCAAACCTTTGCACTGACTACTTCCTTTGTCTACAAAGCTCTGCCTCCAGGCTTCCACCTCTTAGTTTTCCTGGCTTCCTTCACATCTCATCTCAGATCCCATATTCTGTACTTTCTGTAAGAGACCTCCTCATTTACTCAGTAGCTTCCTTCTGAGATTATCTTCCATCAATTTTATATAATTATCTTGCATAGTTCATGGTTATTTACATACAAGCTCTCTTATTAAAATGGGAAGTCTTTAAATGCAGGGAGAGTTTTTTACCTTTCTTCTTATCCTCAGATTTAGCACAATACCGGGTACATAGAAACACTGAAAAGTTTATTGATTGACTGACGTATGCTTTTATAGAAAAAGTGGTGCTGACGTAAACAGGAAGCAGATTCTCTAAAATGGAATCATTTATCACAGTACCCATCCACTAGGGGAAAATTGTATTTCTGAGGATTAGTCAGGAAGCTTTCCAGAACAATCAGTCCATATGTCCTTGCCATAGAGCAAAAAGCACCATCACAGATTGCATAGGCAAAGCTGTGACACAGAAACAACTAGGTTATACAGACTTTCAAAGGATCAGAAAAAGCTAAGGTCATGAAAGGCAATAGAAGAACACCATCCTTGAAATGGGACTCTCTGAATTTGCCCCAGGTGCTAGAATCCCTGATTAAGGCTCCGAGACTCATCATAGTGTAGACTCAAAGTTTCTCATCCACAATGAGTACTTTCCCACAAATTTAATAGTGTGTGATAAATAATAATTAATTGTAGTCATGGAGCAGGTATGGTATTTTATAATTTTAATGATTTGATTGTTTAAAAAAATAGCCTGGAATTTCCCCTTCTCTCCCCCCAGTTAAGTAAATCCATCATGTAGCAAACTTGGATGGACTAAATGGTAAAAAAAAAATCATCTCTCATAACATATTTTCCAAATATTGTTAATCTAAGGGAAATAATATTTTGGGGCAAGCTGTGCCCCAAATCACTATCCTGAAAGCTTTAAGCTATGTTCAAAATCTCAACTACTTTACCACCAAATGCCTGTTACACAAAGACCATGACACATTATAAACAGCAGATTAGTCCATTTATCTAAGCTTAGAAAGGGCTGATACAGATTTCACTGGCACTGGACTTAGGAGTTGTTCTGCTATTTCACATGTAAGTGAATAAACCTTCCACCTTACTGTTCGCCTCTGTTTGACTTTTAATTTAAGAGATCCTTAAGACTCCAGCTGTAATAAGAGAAACCTCATACTCCATTCCTGATCCTTTATTAACTTTCTCTTTTCTCAAGCTGAGTAGGACTACACCTAGCCACATCAGACAAGGGCTAGTGCACATTGCTAAAGCAGGGCTGGTAGATCTGTTTCTTTTTATTTCAAACTTAATCTTTCCTTTCAACTTAATCTTTAAATTCTCATGAGAATATTTGCCTTTTTCATGTCTCATTCTCGATTGTTTTGCAGGTTTATTTTGCCCTTCATTGATTCTTGTTGTTTTGGGATCATTCTATCATCCTCTATAACATTTTCTAAATGAATTGTAATCAAAATCAATGTTTGCTATGACTAAGATATCTCTCTGGGGAGGAGAGCAAATATTTATTTACCCAGGCAATTTTTGAGGTCTTTTCAACTCCTGATTGTGGTTTTTAATTTCAGTTCAACTTCCTTAAGAAATAGTGATGATCAGAGTAAATGTCTATACCTTAATCCTTTTCATATTTTTCAGAGTTAAAAGCTTGTTTAATAAGTTTGGATCATAGTTTTTTAATATATTTTCACAGTGTCCACTCATCTTTCTCTTCCTTCTGGTTTGGTGTAGATCTTTGCTTTAAAGCTTTAATGATCTATAACTATAGAGAGACAGCTAATTCTGAAATGACTCCCATGTCAGTGACCAATCATCTTCTGGGTGTTAAGATATAATTAATCTCATTTTTGTGATCTTGGTTTGTCAGCATCTTTAGTACCATCAGAATTTCTCTTTGAAGAATCTATTAATAATATATAAGTGCTAGTTTTTACATAGCCCTCAGTTCTCTTCTGTATCTTCTGGCAGATCTAGAACCCAGTTTCTTCCAGAAACATCATTTTAAAGGAGCAGATTTTTTTTTAAAGCAAACACAAATGGAATAAATTAGATCTAATGGACAGAAAGATGATCTCAAAGTTTAGAAGACATGAGTTCAATCTATCCTTGTCATAAACTGACTGTGAAATTAATCTTTCAGTGCTCTTCAGGCAACCAAGACTAAGTTTAAGAATTGTTGGCTCATTTGTATTGCTAGAAGCATTTTCTTCATCAATGAAATTAGAGGAAGAGATAAACAAAAAAGAATAATGAAAATTTTAAGATCATTATATGGTAGTACTTCCCAGGTATCTATAATTCCACTGAGAGATTATACTCTATCAAAGTAAATTTATTTACAAATTATTTAGATACAGATATTATTTACAAGTAAATTGTAGAGTATATCGCAAACAATATACTTTTTTAAATTAGCAATACTATCCAATTAGCAAAATAACGATGCAGAACTTTTTTTTTCCTTTTAGCATTCCTGTTTTATTAAATTATTCATATGCTATTTACTGCAAGGCTTCAGAAAAGATAAGGAAGGAAACAAAAGGGAATGAGTATAAGGAGATATTACAGAGAAGAGAAATTACATTTAATTGAATGATTTTTGAACCTAATGATTTTTAAACGTATACAGAAAGCTAGAAATAGTGTGGCGTCAAGCATGGAGTGCCAGATTGCAAATCAGGAAGACATATACTACCTTTGTGATACATGCCATTTAACCTCTAGGTCTCAGGTAACTCCCTAGCACTTCACTGTGAAACCATAATGGGGAAATGGGAAAGATCAAACAACTATTAAGTGCTGAAGTTAGATTAAAATCAAGTCTTCCTAACTCAAGATTCAGAATTCTGAGTTTTCATTGGTGTTGGCTGCTTAAATGGGTGCTAGGAGTAATTTCAATACAGGGAAAATATCAGATACCTGCTATACGGGGAGACACAAGATATTAAATGTCCATGAAATGTATTCTTCATTGCAGTTCTTTCTAAAGGTTTGTATCTGAGACATTATATAGTCTGTGCAAGCATTTCCTTTTCTCGGACTCATAAGCCTAATAAATTGTAGAAAATTGTTAATAGCTCTTCCTAGGAACTTCTGAGGATGAACCCAACAGTAAAATATCCGCTGATACATCATTTTTTCAGTATTATGAGAGTACAAATATAATGAATACCATAATTAGTGTTTGGGTCTCAATTCCCATATGAGATCACACAACTGGTCATTGGCTCATCTCGCTGAGATTTCAGTCTCCAAATCACAGGTCCTTTCTAATGTATTCAGCTATATGTAAAAACAAAAAACACATCAATAAACATTCCTTCTGTTCTCTCTTACACAAATAAACTTGTTTAAAAACTAATAGGAATCAAAGAAACTGCTCCTGCAAATTTGTCTTCTATCTCCAAGGTCAGAGAGAATTTATTGCCTTTCAGAATTTGGAAGTTTCCATCCTCTCAGGGAAGGAGAAGAGGTAATAGCCTCGCCTCTTCTTGGACCCCACGGCTTCAAGTACTAATAGATTAGCTGTCTCATCTGATAGTTATTCTTTTCCTTTCACAGTCTATTAACTTGCTGTTCCAGGCCCAGGAATCTGTAACTAACTGTAGAAGCAACCACATGTGCTGAGATTTAAATTTTATCTCTTGGGCTCAATATGTAAGTTCAAAATCTGTTCAGTAGAATTTTATTTTTCCATTTTATTTTATTTTATCTGATTATTTTGGAAGAGATGGAATGGTGGGGATTAGTCTTGCATCTTTTATTATTAATTTTTCATATTTCAAGATCATGCTTTCCTTTCTTGTGTATTGACTCATTCTGAAGAGTGTGATTGTCCCCTCCTAATATTTTCCTAGCTCTTATTATTGAAATCCATTTACTTTTCACTAGTTTCTGTGAGACAGTTGAGGCAGAGTTAGAAGGTTATGTGATAGCAAGGCAGCACTCAAAGTCAATTAGCTGGGAGTCCCTATTATACTCCAGAGGATCTGAATGCACCCATTAGTTAAGGCTGAGTTGATTCTTTCATTAACCACCACGGATTTAAAAAGTTGGTACATTGTATCAACTATTTCCAATCAAAACCCTTCACCATACCTACAGGATGCATTTCTTTTGAACAGTTGAGATAGTTGCAGAGTTTGCTTAAGTTTTCCTAATTTGTGCGGTTCAAACTTAAGTTGGCTCTACTTTTTATGCTGAGCTAATTCATCCTCCTGAAAATGAGAATATCTTTAAGGTGCAAGGGCAGATAGAAGAATGTTTTTCAGTGGATGGAGAATTTAATTGGGGGGGAAAACTTCCTTTTCATAAGTTTTTCTTTCTTTTTTTTTAAGCTAATGTATTTTTTCTTTGCTTCCCAGTTTCTACTATTATTGCGCTGATCGGCTGGATAATGTCAGTTCCTTTATAAGAGAACTTTATGAATATAATATAATGTCACTGTGAATTTTTGAAGACTGCATTATGGTAACAAATTATAATAGCAAATGACTTTGATCCCTGGGGGGAAAGAATGTAAAAGAACTGTCCTAAGATAGCATTACTAAGAGAAAATGTGACTCAAACACTAAGGGAGCTTCATAGTACTCTAAATTATCAGCAGTAACCTGTGCCTGGACACCCCTATGAAGAACACCAGCAGCGGTCCCTGGAGTAATTGACAGTGGTCTGTTCTCTGAATATTTCAGGCACCTTCCTTTCTTATTCCATTCCCCAAAGAAAGCAATCTAAACAGCACACTCCTATTAACTTCCAAGGGAGCAGAAAGTACAGATCAGCTCTATGCAGCAAAGCAAGAAATGGTCTCTCTAATCATAGCCACTATAATGGCATCATTTTCACATTGGTTCAGAGAATATTAACAAGAAGAGCCCATGTGACTTTATTCACAGTGTTTATGCCTCACATTAGGGCAAATGTGAGATAAGAACTAGAGACCCTGCACTCATTCCTTAGGAGTTGCTTCATCTTCATTCCCTCAGAGGATCCTCTCTCAATACTTTCAAAAGCAAAGGCTCTTGGGAAGTCTATGGCTATTCCACAAATGGATTAGGTATTTGAGACACAGGAAAATCTAATGGCACCTGGTGATTTTTCAAGCTTCCATTTTAGTGGAGCATTTCCCCAGAGGAAAAAAAAAGTATCTATCTTGTATAAAATAAAAATCCCTTCCCTTAACTACCACTATAACCTCTCAAGCCAGTGATATTTTGCTCACTCTGACTCTGCATTGTGGCATAGTAAAAGTAAAGGGAAAAATTTAAGTGAGGAGCTGGGGAAAATAAACATTTATAAGGAACCTACTCAGTGCTTGGCACTGAGTTAAGCATTTTACAAAGATCTCATTTGATCCTTACAACTCTGAAGTAGGTGCTGTTATTTTCCCCATTTTACAGTCAGGAAACTGAGACAGGCAGAGATTAAGTGACTTGAACAGGTTCACTGGTAAGTATCCGAGGCTGAATTTGAATTCAGGTCTTCTTGACTCCAGGTTCTATCCTTTTTTAACTCTTCCAAGAGTTCTTTCTGGCCTTGAAACGACTTCCTGTTTATCTTCAGGGTTTGGCCCATACGTGTTTTAATATTGTTGTCATTTTCTCAGTTTGTGTCTTCTCTTCTTAATTTCTCTGTCACCACAATAACTTTCTATGTCAGATTTTTTTTTTTTTGCTTTTTGCTTTGTCTCTCTGTCTCTATCTCTGTCTCTGTTTCTTTGTCTCTGTCTCTATTTCTTTGTCTCTGTCTCTCTCTGTCTCTGTCTCTCTGTCTTTGTCTCTGTAACTCTTTCTATGTGTCAGTCTCTTTGTCTCTATCTCCTTGTCTTTCTGTCTCTGTGTGTGTGTGTCTCTCTGTTTCTGTCTCTGACTCCGTTTCTGTCTCTTGTCTCTGTGTCTCTCTGTCGCTGTTTGTCTGTCTCTGTCTCTATATCTCTTTATCTGTCTCTCTGTCACTATTTCTGTCTCTGAGTCTCTCTGTTTCTATGTCTCTGTCTTTTTTTTCTGTCTGTCTCTGTTTCTCTTTCTCTTTGTGTGTGTATGTTTGTCTATCTGTCTGTGTCTCTGTCTCATCTTTTTTTTCTTTTAAATATCAGCTCTACTGATATGTGGATATCTGACTGCTAGAAGATCTTCAGGCTTTCTCTCCATTGTGTCACCTTTCTAGGTTTAAAGTCAAAATGTTTTATTTTGAGTTCTGCCTCCTTCTATGTAACTGTGGATAATTCAACTACTCTTTTCCTTGTTTTCTTCAACTCTGAAAGGATAGAGTTAATTGCTAAAGGCCTCCCCAGAAATGGCATAGTAGTGACCAAAATTGTGCGCTTGAAAAGTGGTATGAAGGCACATTTTTTTAAATCACCTAAAATAAATAAATGAAATATAAACACAAACCAACAACCTGTAATGTTGATTCCTGGAATTCTATCATTGTGTTCATTCCTCTTTGTTCATGCTTTGCCTCTCCCTGAAGTCCTCATTTAAAATGTTCATCTAGGAGAGGATAACACCTATCATATTGTTTTATTCACAACTTCTATGAAAAAGAGAAAAGTATTCTTGTCTTAGATTCAGGAGAGATCTGACTTAAAATGTGACTTTTGCCTTTAATTAGCTGTGTGATCATGGGCAAGACCTTTAACTCCTACCACTCAGTTTACTCATCTGAAAAATGGGGTCATTGGGAGCATTAAATGAAATTATGTATGTAAAATGTTTGTAAATCATAAAGCCCCATAGTTATTTGTCTAGTAAAATATATGATGTTTTTGTTTAGAAACTGTTTTTCATTTTTGTATTTGTATACCTGGTGCTTGGCATGGTATTACACATAGCAAGTGCCCAATAAATGTTTATTGACTTGAAGTGAATTGCATTGCATTTATCTTCTTTACCAATTTGGCCAAGCACAAAATGTCAGAGTTGGCAGGGACATCATCCTTATTTGCCCAAGAATTTTTTCTATATAATTTCTGCCAAATGGCTATGAAGGCCTCTGTTGATGGGGAATTCACTACCTCTTGAGGCAGCTTATTACAATTTAGGACAGCTTTAACTGATAGGCAGTTTGTCCTTATGTAGTACATAAATATTCCTCTCTGAAACTTCCACCTATTCTTGTTGAGATAGCCTTACAGAGAAATAAACTCCTCACTACTACTGCAGGTGCTACTATCAGCAAGCCAGAGGCAAAATGAAAGTATCTCCCATTATGTAGTCAGCTGTAGTAAGCAGAGAGGCTAATGAAATCCTCCCCTTTCCCACTCCAAAAACCTGTGTTCTCCACCTGATTTATTTCTCAGAATGAAAAGGAAAGTGTCCTACCATCAATTCATTTGTAGTGGTATCTATACCACTGGGAAATGATCACCAAAACTAAGATGTTTTGGCAATGTAAATAATTACAAAGAGCACAATTGAAAAACTTAGCATCAATAATCAGGAAAGAGGCCACAATTTCTCCCACAAGCCAGAGATGAACCAGAAGGTCGGAATGGCTAGTGTATGACTTAGTAAACTGCTTAAAGACAGGGATGGAAGGGAGAACTGGTTCTAGAATTCCAGTGATGTTTGGGCCATTCTTTCATTCTAAATGCTTTCTCTTCCTTCTCGTGTTTGTTTCCTTTACACTGAAAGATAATCTATTGAAAGAGAACAGTAATCCTACCAGATCTCTGAACTCTGGCTATTATTTCCTATTATTCAACTTGTGCTAAAAATTCCTATTTCTGCAATCCAGAAAGACTTATTGTTACATGTACTTGTCACATACACAGTTGTATATAGGCACATCCCATAAGATTGGTACACAAAGTGGTAGAAAAACGTCATCAAAAATGACCAGAAATGTAGGTCAGCTGGTCATATCCAGAGGTTGAGGAATAACAGTTGAATAGAATACAAGCTCATTGGATTCTGCATATTATAAATCCCAGAAGAAAGGCCCCAACATGTTAGATGGATTTATAAGAATTTATAAGAATAGATGTGAATATCAGAGGATGAGATGTGGAGAGATTGCAATTATTTAGTCCATTACAAAGAGTGTTCAATCCATGAAATCATAAAACTATTGAAGTCTGAAAATTTACCCTACATAAGGGTAGGAAGGGTATTTCACATAATACTGATCTGTTGTTTCCAAACCCTATCAAAAATTCATTAAAATAATTCTTAACATGATTTGACTAGGGGACTTTAAAGTTCTGATTGATCATCTGTCTCGTCCCATTCAAATTCATTTACTATTAACCACCCCATTTGTAATATTTGTAACATACTGATATTCCTATGAAATTTACTGCTTCTTATAACATTGTCACCTAACATCTCATTCTTGCATTATCAATTAATGACAATAGGCATAGCATTTCTGAATACATAATATTAGTAATTATGCCATACTATAATTAAGATAAGGTGCCTAAATGACACAGTGGATTGAGCACCAGACCTTGAGTGAGGAACACCTGAGTTCAAATCCAGCCTTAGACACTTAGTAGCTGTGTGACCCTTGGAAAGTCACCCTAGTTGCCTTAATTTCCTTACCTGTAAAATAAGCTAAAGAAGGAAATGGCAAACCACTCCAATATTTTTACCAAGAAAACTCTAAACAGGGTCAGAAAGAAATAAAGGAATAACTATAGAACCAAGATAAACTATGAATTCAATCTAATTCTTTAAGGCTACAACCTGATCCCCAATCTATCTTTTTATCATCCTTAGACATTCATTTTCCTCCCATAATGGGTGAGACAGATAAACTGACCTTAGTTCCTTGCCTCATTCATTACAATACTTATGATCCCTATGCCATTGAATTAGCTATCTTACATACCTGTAATGTCTTCACTCCTCTATTCTCTTAAGATGGATCTCAAGTACCATATTCTGCATGAAGATTTTTCTGATTCCCCTAACAACTGTCCCCCTCCCAAAAACTACCTTGTAATTAAATACAAACTTTGCATACATTTCTACTTACAAACTTTGTATTAATGCTGGGTTTTTTTGTATTTACATGAACTTATTCTCTCCCCCATTCAAATATAAGCTCTTTAATTGTAGAAATTATTTCATTCTTTGTACTGCTGTCCCCAGAGACTACTAGCACTTTGCTTGAAACATAATAGGAATTTAATAAATACCTATAGATTAGCTGTTTGATTCATTATTAAGGGTTCATAATGCATGTATACTTATATTATTACACATATTTAAAGGATTCTGAATGAGTTGTATATATAAATGGACTGGTATGGAAGAAAGGAAGCCTTAATTTAGGGCTTAATCAAATGTAAGATTCTACTATCTTGCACCTACCTAGATTTGGAGAATCCTTTAAATGGGATAAGGAAGAAACTCTCATTTATCCTATAGAATTAGATCAATGATTGCTTAGGGAACCTGAAAGGGAAAATAGGAAAACAACAAAATTAAGTACTCCATTAGTCCTTATTAAAAGCTATTAAAAAAAAAAAAAAAAAGGATTGCCAGCATAAGGAAAATGAAGGCAAATGAGTCTTGGGCATTTGGCAATTAGAAGAAGAGGTGAATGATTTTTAAGGACCAAGCCTTGAAGGCAGAGGAGTGATTTATATATCTAATAATAGCACAAGTAAAAGGGGCAATGTTAATGGAAGTGGAAACTGATAGGCTACAGATAAGAATGATCTCTGACCTAAAAGATTTGTTGGAGAATACATTCTCCATGGAAAATGCTATTATTCTCCATGGAGAATGTGTTCTTCAATAAATCCTATTGAGATTAGGACTATAGGGGGAAGAAAGAGAATAAGAGTAAAGAGGAGGATTAGGAAGCAGAACCACCAGGAAGAAAGCCTGGGATTCATCATTATACTATCTCCCAGAATATTATTTCCATAGGGAATGAAGAATTTTAGGAAATTGCAAGGAGAGATAAGGTTTTCTTAAATGAGCAATGCCAAAAAAGAAATAGAAGAAAGCAACAGAGTGGGAAAGGCAAGAGAGCTCTTCAAGAAAATTAAAAATATCAAGAGAAAGTTTCATGCAAAAAATAGGCACGATAAAAGACAAAAATATTAGAGATTAAATAGAAGTGGAACAGATTAAGAAGAGGTGGCAAGATTACATGAAAGATATTAAGTAAACCATTTGAAAAAAAAAAATAGGTGAAGTCCTGAAAAATTAATTTTATGACAAATATGGTACCATTGCCTAAAAAAATAAAAGTCAAAACAGAGAAATAAAATTATAGAACAATTTCCCTAATGAATATTTATGCAAAAGTTTTAAGGAAAATGTTATCAGAGAGAGAAGAGCAATTTTTCACCAGGATAATACACTATAAGATTTGTACCAGGAATACAGGGCTGGTTCAATATTATGAAAACTATGAGTAACATTGTCCATATCAATAACAAATTTAACAAAAATCATGTGATTATTTCATTAGATGAAGAAAAAGCTTTTGATTAAACTTAGTACCCATTCCTCTTAAAAACACAAGACAGCCTAGGAATAAGTTGATTTTTCTTAAAATAATAAACATCACCTATTTAAAATCATCAACAAGAATTACATGAAATGAGGATAAACTACTAGCATTCCCAGTAACATCAGTGGTGAAGCAAGGATGATTGTTATCACTACTCTTATTCAGTATTGTAATAGAAATTGAAGAAATTAAAATAAACATGAATAAACAATATTTGCAGATGATATGATGATATACTTAGAGAATTCTAGACAACCAACTAAAAAACTACTTGAAAAAATTAACAACTTTAACAAAGTTGCAGAATATAAAATAAATCCTCATAAATCATTGGCATTTCTATAAATTACCAACAAAACCCAGTAGTAAGAGATAGAAAGAGAAATCTCATTTAATATAACTATAAACAATATAAAAAATCTGGAAGTCTACCTGCCAAGACAAACCCAGGTACTATATGAACACAATTGTAACACTTCATAAAAATTGTCAACTTTAAATAATCAGAAAAATATCAATTGCTCATGAATAGGCTGAACTAATATAATAAAAAGGACAAATCTACTTAAATTAATCTACTTATTCAATGTCATACCAAACTGCCAAAACATTGTTTTATAAAGCTAGAAAAATAGTAACAAAATTCATCTAGAAGAACAAAAGGTTAAGACTATCAAAGGAATTAAGGAGACAAAAATGCAAAGGAAGTTGGACTAGCTGTACCAGCCTAAAACTGTATTATAAAGTGGCTGTCATCAAAACCATTTGGAATTACCTCAGAAAAAGACTGGTGGGTCAATGAAATAGGTTGGGTACACAAAACACAATAGTCAATGACTATAGTAATCTTCTGTTTGATAAGCCCAAAGACTCCAGCTTCTGTGATTAAAAACTTATTTTTCAACAAAACTGCTAGGAAACATATTTTTATGGTATAGACCAATATCTCAAGAATACCAAGATAAGGTAAAAATGGGTTCATGATTTAGATATAAAGAGGGATTCTATAAACAAATTAGGAGAGGAATAGTATACCTCTCAGATCTTAAAAAAGGAGGAATTTATGAACAAAGAAAAACTTGAGAACATTATAAAATGCAAAATGGATAATTTTGATTACATTGAATTAAAAAGTGTTTGCACAAACAAAACCAAAGCAACCAAGATTAGAAGGAAAGTAAAATGAGGAGAAACAATTTTACAGCTAGTGTTCCTGATAAAAGGCCTGATTTCCAAAATATCTACATATTTATATCTATATTCTAAGCATTCATTCAATCTACTTATTTAGAGAATTAAATTTATAAGAATACAAGTCATAAAACTGGAAACTGAGTGGATGCCCATCAATTGGAGAATGGCTAAATAAATTCTGTTATATGAATATTATGGAATATTATTATTCTGTAAGAAATGACCAGCAAGATGATTTCAGAAAGGCCTGGAGAGACTTACACGAATTGATGCTGAGTGAAATGAGCAGGACCAGAAGATCATTATATTCTTCAACAACAATACTATATGATGATCAATTCTGATGGATGTGGCCCTCCTCAACAATGAGATGAACCAAATCAATTGCAATAGAGCAGTAATGAATTGAACCAGCTACACCCAGGAAAAGAACTCTGGGAGATGATTATGAACCATTACATAGAATTTCCAATCCCTCTATTTTTGTCCACCTGCATTTTTTATTTCCTTCACAGGCTAATTGTACACTATTTCAAAGTCCGACTCTTTTTGTACAGCAAAATAACTGTTTGGACATATATACATATATTGTATTTAACTTATACTTTAACATATTTAACATGTATTGGTCAACCAGCCATCTGGGGGAAAGGGTGGGGGAAAGGAGGGAAAAAGTTAGAGTAAAAAGGATTTGTCAATGATGAAAAATTACCTATGCATATATCTTGTAAATAAAAAGCTATAATAAAAAATGTATTAAAAAAGAATACAAGTCATTCACCAATTGATAAATGCTCAAAGAATATGAACAGATAGTTTTCAGATGAAGAAATTAACATTATCTATAGTCATGAAAAATGCTCTAAATCATTTTTGATTGGAGAAATAAAAATTAAAACAATTCTGAAGTACTACCTCACATCTATCAGATTGGCTAAAATGTCAGAAAAAGAAAATGACAAATGTTGGAGAAGATATAAGAAAACTGGCACACTAATGTACTGTGTGTGGAATTACAGACAAATCCAACCATTATGGAGGATAATTAGGAACTATGCCCAAAGATCTATAAAACTGCATATATCCTTTGATTCAGCAATGTTACTACTTGGTCTGTATTTCAAAGAGATCATAAAAGGGGGGAAATGACCCACATATATAAAATATTTACAGCAGCTCTTTTTGTGGTGACAAAGAATTAGAAATGAAGAGATGCCCATCAATGGGGGAGTGGTTGAACAAGTTATGGTGTAGGAATGTAATGAGATACTATTGTTCTTTAAGAAATGATAAATCTATTTTTTAAAAAAACCTGGAAAAATTTACATGAATTAATGCTAAGTGAAATGAATAAAACCAGGAGAACCTTGTATACAGTAACTATGGATACTGAATGCAAACCACAGCATACTATTTTCATATTTTTATTTGTTTTTTTTTTTTCTCATTTTTCCCAATCTGGTCTGATTCTTCTTTCATGATATGACCAATATGAAAATATGTTTAACATGATTGTACATGTATAGCCTACATCAGAATTCTTGCTGTCTTGGGGAGAGGAGAAGAAGAAGGAAATAAGAAAAATTCAGAATTCAAAATCTTACAAAAATGAATGTTAAAAATTTTCTTTACATGCAATTGGGGGTGGGGGAATAGTATCAAGTGAAAAGAAAAAGAATACACAAAAGAAATAAAAAAGAAAGATTTTTAATATCACTGATAATCAAAAATACTAATTTAAAACCAAAAATCTTAGATAATGAAATGAAGTGGACCATAGGAAGCATTGGTAGCAATTTATGATAGTGGGGATAAAGGAAATCTGATGGAGCCATTTAAAAACCTTAAAAGATGATTCCATTAAAGTGTTGTACTAAATATGGCATACAAGTTTGATGAACAAAACAGCATCCACTGGATTGGAAAAGATAAATTTATATGCCAGTACAAAAGTGTAATGCCAAGGAATGTTCAAATGACTGAATAATTATATTTTTCATATGCTAGCAAGATTAAGCTTAAGGTTTTGCAATCTAAACTTCAACATTATATGAACTGAAAATGATTAGACAAAGCAAGCTAGTTTTTGAAGAAACAAGGGAATTAGAGACAAAATTATCAACATTCACTGAATTATGAAGAGATTAAGGGAATTCCAGACAAAAATATCTACTTCAGCTTCAGTGACTTCAGTGACACTAAAGTCTTTGATTGTGTGAATCTCAATGAATTGTGCAAGTCTTCAAAGAAATGGAATTATAATCATCCTACATGTCTCCTATAGAACCTGTATTGGGGCAAAAAGCAATAGTTAGAATCAAAAATAAGATTAGGAAAGGAGTAACAGAAGGCTATGTCTTTTCACATTGTTTATTTAACTTATTGTAGAATATATCATACGAAATGACAGTATGGATGAATTAAAAGCTGGAATTAAGTTTCCAGAAAAAATATTAACAACCTCAGATATATAGATATCACTCTGATAGCAAAAAGTAAAGAGGAATGAAGGAGCCATTTGAGGAGGGTGGAATAAGAGAGTGCTAAAAATGGTTTGATGCTTAACATAAACACCTATAAGCACAAGCATGCACACACCCACACACACAAAAGAAAAAAAAAAAAAAACTAAGAGCTTGGCAACTGGTTCTATTACTTCCTAGCAAATAGAGACAGAAAATATGGAAGAAGTATCATAGACAAATGTATCTATGTATGTGTATATATCAAAAACAGCATAGTAAAAAAGAAGAGATAATCATCTTCTTGACAAAAGTCTATATAATCAAAACTGTGGTTTTTGAAGTAGCCATTGTAATGCCAAAAGAAATTGAGCAAGACAGAGATTAGAGACCAATTCAATAGTTTATTAAATGGAGAGAAATAATGGGACAAATGGATTCCAGGGCTAGAGGAGACTATCATCTCAAAGAGTCTAGCCCCGAGTCTCTGGGCAGGGAGCCTTTTATGAAATAACAACAATGGAGGGACCTAGGTGGGGATAACCTCATAGAAGGAGGTTACTGATATTCTAATGACATTAAGGAATGTCTATAAAACCTTTATGTCAACCATTAAGAGGGGACGGTCACATAACCTTAAGGCAGAATTACAAAATAGGACAATTGGTCACCCCATTAAAAGGGAACTTTGGCATTACACCATGTACTGCAGTGAGATTTGGACTAAGGAATGCTCAGCCCCACAGAATCTATACTTTTGAATTGTGGTGCTAGAAAAGACTTTTAAGAATTCCTTGAAAAACAATAAGGTCAAATCAATCAATACTTAAATTTATTCAGGCTATTCACTGGAAGGTCAAATACTTAGCTGAAGTTTAAATATTTTCGCTACACAAGGAGAAGATGGAATTCATAAAAAAAAAACCTGATGCTGGGAAAGATTGAAGACAAAAGGAAAAGGAAATATTAGAGGATGAAATGGATAAATATTATGGAAACAATTAACATAAATTTGGACAGGCTTTGGAAGATAGTGAAGGATAGAAAGATCTAGTTTACTATGGTCCATGGAGTCATGTTGAGACAGATAGGTCTGAATGACTGAGCTATAGCAACAATAATAGAGAAGTGAGGTGGTTACCAACCTTTCACTAACAGGAAATTGAGGAGATTGTAAAAGAGATTTTAATTTTTTTTTGTAATGTTGAGTGCTTTATTCAGGAAAGTTTTGAAAGTTGGAAACTGGTTATAGTTGCTGGATCATAAAATGTAGAATTAGAAAAGATTTTAGCAATCATCTAGCTCACCTTTTTGTTTAATTAAACTTTTTATTTTCAAAACATATGCCTGAATAGTGACCCTTGCAAAACCTTGTATTACAAATTCCCTCCCTTCTCCTCACCTCCTCCCCTAGATGGCAAGTAATCCAATATATGTTAAACATGGTAAAAATGTGTGTTAAATCCAACACATGTATACATATTTATACAATTATCTTGCTGCACAAGAAAAATCAGATCAAAAAGAAAAAATAATGAGAAAGAAAACAAAATGCAAACAAACAATAAAAAGAGTGAAAATATCATGTTGTGATCCATGCTCATTTCCCACAGTCCTCTCTCTGAGTGTACATGGCTCTCTTCATCACAAGATCATTGGAACTGGACTCAATCATATCATTGTCAAAAAGAACTATGTCATCAAAATTGATCATTGATTAATCTTCTTGTTTCTGTGTACAATGATCTCCTATTTCTCCTCATTTCACTTAGTATCAGTTCATGTAAGTCTTTCCAGGCCTCTCTGAAATCATCCTGCTGATTTTTTTATAGAATAATAATATTCTATAACATTCACATACCATAACTGATTTAGTCATTCTCTAACTGATGGTCATCCATTCAGTTTCAAGTTTCTTGCCACTACAAAAAGAGCTGCCACAAACATTTTTTGCACATGTGGGTACCTTTCCCTCCTGTAAGAGAGATTTTAACAGCAAGAAAATTAATATTTATGTCTAATGAAACTCTGTTCTTTTGGGACAATACAGTAAATTTGTTGTTGTTATTGCTGCTGCTGTTTTGCCACCTACAGAATTCTATCACTTTGTAGACCAAACAGAGGATTTGTTCTTCAAAGTTAGCTGACTAGAAGACCCAGTTGAAAACTGCCCTTTGCTTTAAGGTGGCTAAAATGGAGAATTCTATATATCTGTTCCAAAATTAAGAAAAAAAGATTTGTCTTAACTATTAGTTCCCTAATGTAGAACAGCAAGAGTGTTTTTAAAAGAAGTTTTTAAATGAAATTGGTTTAGTGAATATTGATGCCCTTTCCCCATAAGTTTCTACTCCCTGTCACCAGCCTGATTTACATGAAATTAAATTCTGCTTTTTGAGCATGGCACTATTTGAATGAAATGAGAGCAGACCAACCTGTGCTCAAACCACATATAGCTTTGCCTATCATAAATATCAGATACCTTCAGATACCTGCATAATACTCCGATTAATCACTTTTTAAGACTGGCAAATTATCAATTAAATTCACTACCATGGAAGCCACCAACAAAGCTCTTATAGAATATGCCCCCCTTCTGTGTGGGTTTCCCAATCATTGCCTCTGGTAAAGGAGAGGGAGAGAGATAAAAATTGCTGTGCTAAATTTTGGGAATATAAATTCAGGAAAACAAATTAATCCCTATGCTTGAGAAGTTTACATTCTAATTGAGAAAGAGGAAAAATAAAGGAAAGCTGCAAAATAGGTGGGAGAAGAGGATATCTGCCCCGAGGACTAGGCTATTAGTGAGGAAGGAGGTATTGAAATTCAGATGACAGTTGTTTGGGGAGTTATGAGGATAGCTTCCTTCAGGAAGTGATAATCCTGACCAAGTCTTTATCAATCAGAAAAAAAAAACCTGCAAGCCAGATTCTACTGCAAAGAAAGTCTGAGATTTTGAGCCTAACTCAATAATACTTGTTAGATTTTCTATCTTCCATACCAAAAGTATCAAATTCAAATGGAAACAAAGCTTCAAGTTTGTATATAAGGATTCCTGCTGGTCACATAATGACTTAATTTTAAAATGCAATTTTATGTTTCATTGTATTTTTATTTGTTGTGTTAAATATCTCCCAATTACATTTTAATCTAGTTCTGGCCATACTCAGGAATATTACAGGCTCCATAAGAATAATATGGCTAACACGTCTATATCATTTTCAGGCAGCTGGTATAGTTGGATAACCAGAATGAATTTTTAAAACAACAATTTATCGTTCCCCTGACCTTTAGAGGGTGGATTATCACTTTAATTTTTGTTCAGTCATTTTTCAGTTGTCTTCAATGTTTTATGATCCCATTCAGGGTTTTCTTGGCAAAGATCCTGTGATTTGCCATTTCCTTCTCTAGCTCCTTTAGCAGATGAGGAAACTAAAGCAAACAGGTTAAGTGACTTGTCAGGGTCACACAGCTAGTAAGTGTCTAAGGTTGGATTTGAATTCAGGAAGATGAGTTCCTGACTCCAAATCTGGTGCTCTCTCTACTGAACCATCAAGATAACTACTCCATCAGGAGAGGCCTCTCAATGGCCCCAAATTTGATACTATTTTCTCAAGGAGAAAAAGTTTTGGCTGGGGAACACTGAATAGATGTTAATTTAGGGTGAAGTCCAATATCAACTCAGGTGCCAAAATGGGTTGCCTGCAAGAAGCCTCTTATCACTTATCTACCTTGCCTCATATGAGAATTGTCATAGGGATCATTTCATAGGTCTTAGAGGGTTCTTTACTTGTATAATGGACTTGATGTTCCTGGAGCAACTCCTTGTAATCACTATTGCTTTTATATCAGGAGATTTAGTCACTGAAATTACCTTAGTGGAATAATTTATAAGATTTTTCATATGGTACTCCAGGGCAATGGTTCTTGAGTAAGGATGTCTCTCTTTTCATTTTCAATGGGAGAAAGTGAGTCACACAGGATAAGCAGAAATGTATGGACTTCAACATGCATAAGAGATCTCATTATATTACCCCAAATTGATCCCTTTTCCAAAATTCCCTTTTACTATTGACAGAACCACCACCATTCTAATGACTAAGGTTGTCAATATCAGTATCATCCTGTCATCACTCTCACTCACCCACATAATCAATCAGTTGGCAACTCTTGCAATTCCCACACACACAATATCTCTCAAATGCAACCTTTTCTTTCAATGATTATATTCTAGCTCAGGATCTCTTTATCTCTCTCATCGCAAGAGCTTCCTATCTGGTTTCCTTACTCCCTGTCTCTCCATAAAGCTGTTAAAGTGATTTTATTAAAGTTCAGGTTTGACCATTTCATTCCCTTATTTAATATACTCCAGTGGCTCTCTTTAAATCTTAATTGAAATATTATATCATCCTTTTCTTATCCTTTCCAAATTTCAATTTTTCTATTCTAGTAGATATATAGTTACTAGCATAAAAATCTGTGTACATAAATTATATATGTAGAAATGTGTGTCTATTGGTAGCATATGTTCAAAAAGGGTAACTAAGTGGTACAATGGATAAAGAACCAAATCAGGGAGATCTGAGTTAAAATCTGGTCTTGGAAAAATAATCTATGTGAATCTGGCCAAGTCATTTAATTCTGTTTACCTCAATTTCTTCATTTAGACAAGGAGCTAGAGAAAAAATGGCAAACCACTGCAGTATATTTGCCAAGAAAACCCCAAATCAGGTCAAAAAAGTTGAATATAACTGAAATGACTGGACAAAAACAACAATTTTTTTTAAGTACTTGTAAGGGAATGTTTAAAAAAATTAGATACTAGTTATCTAAAGACTGGATTGGAGATTGGGGGACCTTGAAAGCAAGACTTTTTAGGAAGTTATTGATGAAACCCAGAGATTTTAAGAATCTGAAATAAAGTATTAAGTACCTATTATGTGATTAGTATTTTACTTGATACTGAGAATATAAATATAAAAGCAAGACAATCCCTGCCCTCAAGGAGCTTATATTCTCCTTGAGGAGATACAACACATTCACAGATAAATATTTATAAGATATATACAGAATAAATACAGTGTTTGGTTAGGGTATAAAATGATCAAAAACTTGTATATACAGGTGGTGCTTCCCAATGATGAAATAATGGAGGGATTCCAGGGATGAAGGACATGGTGGATAAGCAAAATCATGGAGGTGGAGATTTCATGTCATGTTTAGAAAATGTTGAGAAATACAGTTTGTCTGGAATGTAACTATATATGAAGGGGAGTACTATACAACTAGGATAGAAACAGGAAAAAGGTCTTTAAAAGTCACAAAAGAATTTCTATTTTATCAGAAAGCAATGGGGCACCACTAGAATTTTTTGGGGGAGGGTGGGAGTTGATAGGATTTTAATTTTTCCAATTACATGAAAAGACAATTTCTGATGTTCTTTATTTGAAAGATTTTAAGTTTTTTCTTAAACCCAAATCTGGCTCTTGGGTTGACTAACTAGAGTTCCTAGGGCTTGACCATTTGGTGATTTTTGGACCCAGATTAGCTTAAAGTTAATGTGAACAACAATTATTGCCAGAAACCCTGAGGTTTTTCCCTCTCAGGTTATAATTTTTTTTTTTTTTTTTTACTACATAAAAGAGGCCTTTACTTACCTAACCTTAATCATTGAATGGGCAATGTCAAACTCAGTCAAACTAATAATTGTTAAAACCCTTAGCTTGAAAAGGCCACAGTCTTCCTTTGCATCCATGGCCTTCTCCCAGTTGTCCTAATCTATATCTTGCCACTAGATCCAGACACTAATTAGGATGCTAATTCATTGTTGGTGGAATTGTAAATTGATCCAACCATTTCAGTGAGAAATCAGGAATTATGCACAAAAGAAAAAAAAATTGCAATATCATTACTAAATCAGTTTCCTAAACTGATTAGGGAGAAAGGAAAAGAGTCTATGTTCTAAAATTTTTATAGCAGCTCTCTTTGTGATGGCAAAGATTTGGAAGGTGCAAAAATGTCCATCAATTGGGGATGGTTGAACAACCCGTGATATATGACTATGATGGAATAGTACTGTATTATAAGAAATGATGTGCTTGATGATCTTAGAAAAACACAAATAGACTTGCACAAAATAATGAAGAGCTAAATAAGAAGAATCAACTGAATTTTGTATATAGCAACAGCAATATTCTTTTAAAAATAACTTTGAGTGACTAGGTTATTGAATGACTATTATAAATACCCAAATTAACTACATAGGTCATATGAATTAAGATGCTATCTGCAGCCAGATAAAGAACTGATACATAGAATCATGTACAGAATGATTTTACATATATATATATATATATATATATATATATATATACCTATTCATGTCTAATTGTAACTGTCTCCAGGGCAGAGGATGGGGAAGAGGGAAAAAATAAAGGGAAAAGTTACATAATAACTTTATTATATATTTAAAGGAATAGCAAGTTGTACCTAATAGATATACATTTTCATGTACAATCATCTTTTTTCTATTCTACTATGTTATGGAATGCTTATTTTATTTCTTAAATTCAGAATAAAATAATTTTTAAAATAACTTCAAAATAGAAGGATTAAGGTAGTTAAAAATGAGAGCTAAGAGTGATTAAAGGAAAAAAAATTGTTTTGAACTAAATAGAGAAAAAAATTTAAGCATGGGGATTAGGGAAAGAAGAGGTAAGACTTTGGTAGATAGGATATAGATGAAGTACCAGTTAACTAGAATTCTTACCTCCGGGTATCTGGGGTGACAGGGTGGTAACAACAGACTCTAATTTCTTGAACTATGGGAGAATTGTATTCTTCGTAGAATCATCTCCATGAGTAGTGAGACCATTTCAGATTCTATGATTATGTAACTAATAAAGGAAGTTGAAGGTTAAAGCAAGTCAAAAGCCATGTTAAAAATTAGAAGATATTGAGTCTCATTATGACAACTCTAAGCCAACCAGTTTAAATAAACTTTTGCAATAGCATGGTGCCATCAAAAGGGCACTGAATCAGGGGAGTCAAGACTCCAGGTTCAAATCCCACCTCTGAAAGTCACTACCTACAGGGGCTTAAAAAAAAAATCACTCAACATCCCATCTTCCTTACTTATTAAAAGAGATAGTTGCAATAGATAACCTCTAGCACTGTTTCTAGTTCTAGATGTATGACCCTTTGATTATGATGTTCAATCATGAAATGGACCAGAGTAAGGTAAAAGTTAGAGACAGCTAGGTAGCAGAGCAGATAAAGCACTGGGCTTGGAATAGGGAGGAACTGAGTTCAAATCAACTAGAGACAGCTAGGTGGCAGAATGAATAAAGAATATGGCATCAGGAGAAAATGAGTTCAAATCCAATCTCAGACATTGGGTGTGTAACATTAGGCAAGCTACTTAACCCTACTGGCCTCAGTTTCCTTTTATGTAAAATGAGTTGGAGAAGGAAATGGCAAACGTCTCCAGTATTTTTCCCAAGAAAACCCAAATGGGGTCACTGATTCCAAGCCCACAAAGAGTCAGATGCAACTAAAATTAACTTCCCAATAACAACAAAAAAAAAAGATAATGACTCTTCTTATCAACATTTCTGACAGAAGTCACTGCCATACAACAATCTCAATATTGACAGCATCCAAAGAATCTTGAAATTACTCTGAATGGATGCTCTTTTCATGAGCTAACAAGCATTGACAGTACCTCATATTGTCTACTCTTTTCTCAAAGATGTTAAATAAGTATAAACTCCTTTGGTTACCTAACCTTATGAAGCTTTGGCACTATTCAGCATATTAAAAAATAACTTTAAATTTAGAGTTGAAAAGTTGCTTAGAGCTGATTTGGTATAATAATTTTATAATTGAAGAAATGGAGGCCCTGAGAAGTTAAGTAGCATACCCCAAGTCTTCTAGATAGTGTCAGAGAAAGAATACAAATATTATATATGCAGTGATTTTTCCACTAAAATACAAAAGCTGAATTAGGTCTCAGAAATTGTCTAGTCTTTTATTGTCAGCACCCAGAAACTTTAGTTTGTCATTTTTTTTTTTTTTTAGTTTTGCCATTTTCAAATTAAATATAATATCTTTCATCTGGCTAGCTTGCAGGAATAAAATGAAGTGTTCAGAGCTTTCAGCTTTTTGAATGATGGTGTGGGACCTCTGTCACTATTGATTCTCTATTGTTAGGTAGGAAAGGATGCAGCAGGCAAGGAAATGTTTCATTTATGTCACAGATCTAGCCTTGGGTAAAAATTTTCCAAATCAACTGGATAGAGCAGAAAACTATAAAGCGGATACCAGAAGGTTTTACTAGAGAGGAGACAGGAGAAAGACAAGCTGGGAAACAGAAGATTTATTAAAGTATTAATGATTTGATTATACTATTAAGTCTAAATAAAGAGAAGAATAAAGAAACAGAAGTCTAATGAAATAAAAGAAAAAGCAAACAAGTCTAAATAAATAAGAGAAAAAGAAACAGAAGTCATAAATAGAAGAAAAACAGAAAACAGGTTTTAAGGAGAGCAGCTTTAATGACAAAAATTGTTTTATTAAGAGACTTGAAAACATTGTCGAACATATTCTGCAAATTCAAGAGAAGTCATTTAAGGATAAAACACCATCAGTGACCAAGGATTAACTACATTTAAGTACAACAGGAAAAAAAAAAGATCTGGTGCTCATAATTGACCCTGCAATTTATCTCTTTAACAATTTAGTATCATGCATTAATCTATTAATTGAAATAGATCATAAAAAATTTGAAAGTAATCATTTTCTTGGCACTGGTATCCTAGAAAAATCTTGATATGATTTTGGTCTCTGCTTTGAAAAAGGAAACAAAGAAATTTGAGAGGGTTTAGAAAATATGTAAAAATATAAATATAAATAAATATAGATAGAGAGCTCACCTCTCATGTAGTATTTTGAGCTTACAAAGTAGTTTTTCTCAAAAATAAATTTTCCAAATTAGAATATGTAAATTTTATTGCCATTTTACAAATAAGGAAATTGAATTGACTGACCCAAAAATCATGTAACTGCAAACTTTGAACCCACTCTCCCAAATTTCCTGTTATGCCATAATTTCCTTTAATTGTCCTGCCTCAGTTTCCTTGAATTGTCCTACCTCAGTTTCCCTAAATTGTTCTGCCTCAGTTTCCCTAAATTGTTCTGCCTCAGTTTCCCTAAATCATTCTGCCTCAGTCCCTCTGGTGGCAATCCTCCCTTCCTGACCATTAGAACTGATATAAATTAGGGCTGGGGGCCCTGACCATTGGCATTCCATAGAGCCATAAATTGTAGATGGATTATTTAGAGATAGGTAAGCATATCTTCCATTTCAGATATGCTGGCTCCTAGGTCCTCCTAAGTTATCAAAATTTATGGTCCTCACCCCCAATCTGTCTGAACCAAAATTATGGTCTGTTCCTGAAAAGTTCCTGCTCACCAGTGCTCTCCCACTTCTGCCTTTGTTTACCTTATCACTGAAGTTCTATAAAAATGCCTGGAATTCTTCACTTTCTGCTGGATACTTTGAGACTTATTCAACCCTAAGGACAACATGGATCCTGTCTTGCCCCCAGCCCAATCTCTTCCTCTCAAATAAAATATTTAAAACTCTCTAATCTCTTATCTTGTTTCAGTTTCTCTGGCATCACATTCCCACTCAAAATACATTATTGTCTATAGGTAAGACAATGGTTAAAACACTGTTCCAGGAATTAGGAAGACCAGTTCAAATGTAGCCTCAGATACTTGCTAGTTATAAGACCTGGGCAAGTCATTTTAATTTCTGTCTGCCTCAGTTTCAGAAGTATTGGAGATAATAATAGCATTGAACTCCCAGGGTTATTGTAGGGATAAAATGAGATAATGGGCTTTTTAAACTTTAAATTGCTGTATACATATTAGCTATTATTAAATAATTAAGTTATTAAATGAACAAAGTTCCTGTGAAAAAAGGTTAAAGAAATTGATTAGATTTTAAAAGGGGAAAAAAAGGGAAGCTGATTGTCTTCAAGTACTTGAAAGATAATTTTATGGAGGTTTTAAGGCCATTTTTTTTCTCCATCTACTGAAAAAAACCAAAGATGAGGAAAGAGTTTTCACTTATACCTTCCTATATCTCAACCATAGACATTGATTTTTTAATCCAAATCAAGACTTTATATATTTTTCCTTATCCTCTTTTTTCCTTTCTTTGTTTCTTCTTTCCTCCCTCTCTCCTTCTTTCTTTCTTGCTTTCTTGCTTTCTTGCTTCCTTCCTTCCTTCCTTCCTTCCTTCCTTTCTTCCTTCCTTTCTTCCTTCCTTCCTTCCTTCCTTCTTTCCTTCCTTCCTTCCTTCCCTCTTTTCTTTCTTTCTCTCTTAGATTTAATGTAATATACTCTTTAGTGATTCTTTTGGACTTTAATACTCTTATCCAATCTGTCATTTATCCTTTTTAGCCTGACAGGTGTGTATATTCCTTTAGATCTTTTACTATTGTATTGACACAGCTAATTGACTGCCTTGGCTAAGGAAATATATTTGTATATTTGGAGGAGAGGAAGAAACATGAGCATGAAATAGCTATCTCTAGAGATTAATGGCAATAGAACAGAAAAAATCATTTGCCCTGGGTGATTTTAGTGATTCACCCTCCCAGAGTCAGGGGACTGAGTCAGAGGATCTCAAGAGAGTCTCTATCATGTTCAAAATGAGTCCAGAAAGACACATTTCTAATTGAAATCACATCACTTTAAATTTAAGCCTTTGTTTATAAGCTAACAAAATAAATTTATCTTTCATCTTTCTCCTAAAGAACTCCACAGGCTCTGCTAGTAATTATAAAATAAACAGATTAATTTCCACCCAATTAACAATGACGTCAAGAGAGCTTTTTGTATTACTCCTACAGAGATGAAGATTGAAAATCAGGAAGCAATCAATTAATGTTACCGGTGAGATTTGTACAGGCCCTGGGGTCATAAGCAGATTGCTGTTTAAGGGGCAAAGTATCCAAAAAGGAGTTATTTTAAGAGCCATGAATACCAGGACATCCATAACAATTGCTTCTTTGGAAATATTTCTCTTGTGTTTACTTGAGATAAAATTCAGTCAAGCAGCTTCCTCAGAGCAAGCCCTTCACTTATTACTGGTGATACTGCAGATAGGATTCCTAGTGATCCTATCTTTTCCTCATCTTCACATAACACCATCCATCTCCTCCATCCTCTAGTCTCATCAGGTTAGCCTACTGTTCCACACTAACAATAGCAGCAATGGCTAGCATTTGCATAGCACCTACTTTGTGCCAGGCACTATGCTAAGGACTTTACAAATATCAACTTATATGATATTCACAACAACCCTAGGTAGAAGGTACTATTATGGCTTTTATTTTGCAGTTGAGGATACTGAGGCAAACAGAAGTTAGGTGACCTGCCCAGGACTACACAGTTGGTAAGTTTCTGGAATTGGATTTGAATTCAGATCTTTATGACTTCAGGTTCAGTGTTCTATACATTGTGCTACTTAGCTGCCTCATGCTATCAGGCTAGCCATGATAAAGAATTTTTTCTTTCAACTTGTGCAGTAAGTAGGCAAAAGAAGGAAAAGGAAGTTGATGAGAAGGCAAGGACATTCTTTTTCTAAGAATAAAAGCACATATTTTATGTGTTGTTGATTCAAATGATTTGTTATACTATTTGTTTTTTTTTTTTTCTATCAGGAAAACAAGCAACATAAAGGACTAAATTAAATGAAATTAATTTATCTTAGACTTTCTTTGTCACAATCAATAACCAGGAAAGTACAAAAATATTGTGGTGCATTAAAATATGTGGTAGGTCATGGGGGAAAGAATAAATGGTGGCTCCATGGGGCTAGGGTCTAGGCAAAGCTTTATGGTGGAAAGAACACTGAATCTAAAGCTAAAATCTTGAGTTCAAATATTGTTTGTCATATTTACTGTCTATGTATCCATACACAAAATACTTTACATTCTTGGGCCTCAGTTTCCTCATTTGTAAAATGAAAGGGTTGAACTAGATGGCCTTTGTAATTATTTCCAGTTTTAGAGCTATGATTCTATGATATTTCAATGATTTCTAGACCTGTTGAATCATTGAAGAAATCTTAGCCTTTGAAAATTTTAATTTACATTCTCCAATCTTATCTGCTTACAACCTTTTCTGGGATGGACCATAGATTTATTTTTCTTTGCTCTAGAAAGTTCTTGCTACTTGGAAATAAACCAAGCCATCAACTGGAATGATAGCAGTTGAGCCCAAAGAGCAGAATTAAGCTTTAAATGAAATACTCAAGGATATATTCTTCTGTGTGGGCACACTCTCAAACAACCAAGACCTGGGGTAGAAATATTCCTAACTCCCTAAGCAGGCTAACACAGCAGCCACAGACCTTGAATAATTCCACTTGATATAATATTGATTGATTAATTGAATCAATACATTCTTGTTAAATGCTAATATGCAAAATACAAAGTTGTGTCTTCCCTCAAAGAACATGCATTTTACAAATCACTTAAGCCCTGAAGCTTCAATTTCAATTGAAAAATGAGGTTTGACATCTTTGCACTCTGAGTATTTTACATGGCTCTGAATCTGAGATGAAAGTACATTAGGTCACATAACCTAAAGTACTTTGATTGGGGGTAGGAAGTTTGAATCACTAATTTTGACCTCTCCCTCTGCATTCAAGGTGAATTATTAGGTCTTCTCCTTTCTAATTAGTTTTACCCATTTCCTTAAATCGCTATTTGAACTGTTTAACATTAAAGATGCTATAAGATTTAACAGCTGCTAGTCTTCTTAATACAAAAGGTAAGTGGAGGGGAGGAGTACAATTAACATAGAGTGCTTTTAAGAGCCATAAAAAAGCTAGCTTCTTTAGTCTCTTTCCATTTTCCCTCTTTTCCTCTTTCTTGAGAAGGAGCTAAGGCAAAACTCCTGAGGAGTAAGGAAATTACTGGTAGCTTGATCCATCCTGACAGTAGAGCCAGAAGATTAAATGAGAGCATTCATTGATCATCACTCCATTCCTGGCATCCATTCCATCCATATTATTAACACAGTAAATATGCTTATGGCCAACAGTTACAATGAGAGCCAAGGTCTCATTATAGGCTCTTGGGAAGACAGGAAGCAAAAACCAAGACTTGATAGAAGCCCCAGAAGAGGGCTTGCTTATGTGATCCCATAGAACAAGGTAAAGTCTGTACCTCACGCTCTTGACTAGCCTCAATCCCTTCAAGTATCTTTCTCTCATATATCTCTGCAAAACAGCACCAGAACTCTTCATAAAGAACTTCTCCAGAGTCCCAGTTCTCAAACATTAGTAGCTGGATGATCAGGATTCAGACTCCATAGCAATGGAGATTATAAACCTGAGGGTAAAGACCCAAGTGCAAATTTTATGAGAGACTTGGGGGAGAAATCAAGAGAAAACACAGTGTCTGAGAGGAATTCAGTTAAACGTGACATTTATTGCATCTATCAGTAATTTGTGAAAACTTTTACTAGACACTAGAATTGCTAGGGATCTAAGAAATAGTACCCTGAGGGTGAAAAAGATAAATAGTAAAACTGTGGATACCTGGACAGAAACTTTACAACTTTCTCTAGACCTGGCCTTGAAAATAGAAATAATATATTTAATACACAAAAAAGAAATGTTAGGCTTACTTTTTTTTTTCTTTCCTGGAAGGAAAGATTTGCTGGTTAGATGTCAGTTCAGAAAAGAGGCGAGGAAGGGGAGGAAATACCCATACCTCTTCTCCTGTAGGATGCAACTATCTGGACCCAAGAGCAGAATAAAGTTCCATATAAAGACCTATGGAACTGCTTGGGTAATACCTACGTGTATTTCATCTATTCCCTTCTGAAAAGCAGCATGTTCATAACAACTTATCCTATTTAAATGATACTGTATCTAATGGATTGTCAATGGAAAGTGTTCAAATGATCACATTATTTTTATTTAAAGTCATAGAAACTTAAGAGTTGGAAGGAAATATAGAAGTTAACTAACTTTTCACTTCAGCCAGTCAGAGGATTTAATGTGATGACTTATATGTTAAATTCATAATAGTTACCTTTCTACATTCCAGGAATGAGATAAGTATTCAGAGCTTTTATCATCATCAAATATTGTTAATTGCTTGTGCTATGTACTGGAGATAAACAAGAAAGAGGGAAGTAATGGGAATGAGTGCCTATCTTCAAGAAGAAGGGAGAAGACAACATATAAATAAACAACTATGGATAGAAGATGGATATAGAAAACATATGCTATTGAGAAACAATAGCATAATGCTCAATAGCTATAATAATATAAATAATATAAATAATATAATAAATAATAATAATATATAATAATAATACAATACAATAATAATACATATACAATAATACAATACAATACAATACAATAATACAACAATACAATAATACAACAATACAATAACAATACAATAATACAATACAATAATAATACAATAATACAATAATACAATACAATAACAATACAATAATACAACAATACAATAATACACCAATACAACAATACAATACAATACAATAATACAACATATACAATAATACAATACAATAATAATATAATAAATAATATAATAAATAATAAAATAATAATAATAATAAATAATATAAATAATATAAAATGAAGATAATATAAAAACAGAAGATATCAACATTTAATGAAAATTTTCTCCCCAAGATTTCACATCCAAAATATATAAGCCTTTTCCCAATAGATGAAGAATTAAAAGTTTTGAAGAGACCATTTTCAAAGAAAGAAATTCAAGCTACACATAACCATATTTTTTTAAAATTATTACAAAAAAAAAAAAAAGTTTGCAAAGATCCAAGCTAAACTAACACTGAGATTTCACCATAGACTGTCAGATTGGATAGTATGACAAAAGAGGAAAAAAATATGTTGAAGGAACTAGAAGTAAACAGACATACTGATGTCCTATTGGTGGAGCTATGAATTAGTATGAATTGAAGCATGTTGGCTCAGGAAATTCTACTATCTTTTAGTCTTCTAGTAGAAATTGGCTTCTGAATTATGTGAGTTCAAAATCTTCCCCTAGATATGTTCCTGGGAAAATCATAACTCCTCTAGGAATCTCTTCATTTGAAAAATGGGGATAAATATAATACCTATTTCACAAGGATTTTGAGAAGACCAAAAAAAAAAATATATGAAAAATATTTAACTTTTAATAGAAGTGTTGGTTATTTATTATTATTATTACTTCCAATAACATCTTACTTCATTTTTTTGATAGCAGCTAGATAGTTTTTCCTTATACTGAGTATAAAATTTTCCTCCCAATAACTTCCTCTTCCTTCTTTCAATTCAATTTTACTTTCTGGGACCAAACCATAAATACTATGCTGTTGAACTTAATAACATCTATTATTTCTCCACTAAATAGTCTTTTCTCCAGGTTAAATTTCCCCAAGCCCTTACCTAAGACTTTCACATGACATTAGTTTTAGTTTCCTTCATCATTCTGTATTTCATACACAGAAAAGACCACAGTACTCCAGATGTAACCTGACCAGTGCCAAATACAAAGGGACCATCATTCCCTTGCTTTTGAACATTATTAAAGCAATCTAAGATTACCAACATTTAGACCTGCCATGTTACACTGGTGACCCATATTAAAGATGCAATTCTCCAGAACTCACCAGGTCCTTTTCACATAAAATATTGCCTTCCCTAGTATGTATTTGCATAGCTGATTTCCATTTGCATTTTCTATATCATCTCTAAGCAAAGTACAGAAACATTTAATGATCCATATGCTAGAATGAGGTTTGTTTCCAAAGCTATCATCCTGTAATGGAGTGGATCTCTTTCTACTTTTGCTTATCAGCACAGACACTCTTGGGAGCTGCATCTATAAAAGTCACTTCTAAGGTATAAGCTGTATACTGTGTTTGAATGTTAAGGGAAGGGGAAGAAATTGTTTGGGAAAATTTTATGGTTGGAGAAAGGGGAAAGGGTCCCATTCATGCTATGCTCTCCCTTTTTTCATCTGCTTTCTGCTTCCATTGGTTTCCTTTAAAGAATCAGCTGAAATCTTACTGCAAGAGTCCTTTCCCATTCTTCTGATAATAATTCTGATAATAACTATCATTAATAGTTATTAATGATAATAACTATCCATGTTCTTTTCTTGGTTTAGATTACTGAAAAATAAGTGAACTCTTTGAAAGGAAGATTAAACTAAATAAGAAGTAAGAATTAAATGTTGCACATTATGGAAAAATTTATTATTATCAACATCCAATTATTATCTATATAATATTATTTGGATTTCACTGGACTTGGAATCAAGGAGACTTAAGTTTAAATGACATCAAATACATTTACTGTATGATCCTAGGCAAGTCAAATAACCTTTATCTCACTTTTCTCATCTTTAAAATAAAGTAGTTGAATCTAATGATCTCTAAGATCTTGTCCATTTCAAAATATATGATTCCACAGTTTCAAAATCAGTCATGTAAACAATAATTGTTGTTGTTGTTAAGTCATTTCAGTTGTATCCAACTCTCCATGACCCCATTCAGGATAGAGATCTCCATTCTGGATCTCATGCCAACAAAATCAAAGATCATTGCTATATTGATCTAAACACAAAATCTGTCCATTAGAGACTGGATCTGAAAGCTCCACAAGGTAAGAAGTTTCTTACCTTGTGGAGCTTTCAGATCCAATATCCTAGATAAGGAAATTCTAGCTCAGCACTTTTTTTTTTTTTTTTAATAATTTATAATCCTAAGCAGTTGAGTAGAGTATTAAAAGGTTATGTTTTGCCATATTGCCTTGCAGTTAATATATTCAAGTGGAACTTGAATACAGTTCTTGACTTCAAGGCTAACTAGCCATTATATGAGCTGCTTCTATAAATTCATATTTAAAAAAATAAAGTAGCATGGTTGATACTTCAAGGACTAATGATTTCATCAATGTCACTAGCAATTAAGATCGCAAACTTTCTCCTGCTTATTAGAAAATCTTCAAGAGTTTTTATGGACGAAACATTCATCACCTAGCAACCAATTTGACAATGAGCTTTTCTTAACTAACTTATGCTAGTCCTTGGATAATAGCCATATAAACATAGTGCTATACTCAGTGGTTCTACAGTTTGGTAGGACCTGATGGAACTTATATGCTACTATAGTGAAAAACCTGGGATTATTTTCAAACCAAATCAAGCATCAAACCAAGATGAATATGGAAGATATAAATATTCTTTTCTATTTCCAATTTGCCTTTATAATATTTCTGTAGTGTTCCAGGTATATTTCTGAATATCTTTAGTGGTAAAAATAAGTTATTTTATCTCTTCCACATAAGTTCTATTTAGATATAGAGATGATGTGAGGGCATTAAAGACAATGTCAGTAGCATATAAGTTCTGTCAGGTCTCATCAGGAAAACCTTCTATATAGTCTTGTGATTACATGGTTATTTTCCAAGGATTAGCATATATGATATAAGAGAAACTCATCAGGAGGTTGGTTATGAAATCATGAATATTTCATGCCTTACATTTTTATAATTCTTTACAACATTCAAAACACTTTCACAAGTAAGTCAAAATGGCAAAGAGCACTTGATTTAGAATGAGAAAACTTAGGCTCATAGTATGGCTTTATGCCTTACTATGTGGCCTTATATAAGATCCTTCTCCTTTCTGGGATTCATTTTCCTTCTTTTCAGAATGAGTGCATTATAAAGTCCCCCTTAGCTTCAAACCTACAATAGTTATTCTTTTACTTAATCCTCATAATCATTTTGTAAGTTGTCCAAATAAGAATACTCATTTTCCAATTGGAATGATGAATGTTCAGGCAGGTTAAATAATTTGTCCATTTCTACATAAGTTACAATTTGATGAATCCAGGAACATAATCACAAGTCTTTACCTATTTGATTAAGAATGAAACAAAGAGAGAAATTGTAAATCAAAGAACAAAAAGACCAGAGTTAATTTTTACTCTCTCATCATGTGTCACTGTGTGGAGCACTATATTTTTTTTTTCTCTCTATCTCCACATTGGATGTTTCTTTACCAATTAATCCCCATCATTTAGGCACATTTCCAAAAAGTTCTGGACTTAAGCAACAAGGTATATACATTGTGTAGATCAAAACTTTCTACCCACATGGACATCACCCAGCTGTTTCACCAAGGGCTGATGCTTTCCATACATGATTGCACAAACTTATCCTTCATTGACAAAGACTCATTTCTCTTTCTACTTTGTGTTTTAGACATGCTTCCTTTGAGATAAATTCCCTTTTAACAATGAGAGCATTGGAAAAAACCTTTGATCCATTAGCATTTTTTTTATTGTTCAAGATCTTGATGAACAAATATCATTCAATATCCACTTTTAGCTTGTCTGTCTAGCTAACAGTGCGTCTGTTCTATTCTAAGACTGAAATGGTGCACAAAATAGCACCCTAGTGATCTAAAAGAGAACATAGCCTAATCAGGTTTGAGCCCTGGAAAGGGAGATCAGCATATTGCAAAAGTGTTTAGGAATAAAATCAAGTTCACCAAATTGTTGTCATCTATTTTTAAGTGTTTCATTGTCTTCAGATTTTTCTGATGGATTCTACCTTAGAGTCAAGAAGAAAGAGAATGAAAAGTCACAAATGTATATTTTGGGGGGGTTGAATATGCGAATTTAATAGAAGAAGAAGCAAAAAATGCTAGTCTTAAATTTCAGAAGTTAATAGACCACATTTTAGCCTACTCTGAATACTGGGTAACTACTTAGGTGACTCAGTGCCTCAAGCTGTTGAAAAAACAGAAACTTCTATACAGAAAGTAGCTATTTGGTTAAAAAAAAAAAAAGGTTCCTCAGGCTCTCAAGATCTATCGTAATGGCACCTTAACTCCTATATTCTGAGAAGGCTGGAATTAGTCATTAGTACTGAACTATCTGGAAAGTCAAGTTTGCTCATGTGCATCATTTGGTAGGGGCAGAGTCTGGGCAAACAGATTTCAGCATCAAGTAGGCAAAAACTCATCCAATATAATAGCAGAATTTGAACCAATCTAATTGTAAGCATGAAAGTCCACTAGATTTGGAGTAAAATGATTTGAGTTTTAATTTAGCACCATAAATATGCATGTTTATAACTTTAAGCAAGTAATTTCATCTTTCTGGGTATCAGTTTCCTAAACTATAAAATGAAAAGGGAGAGAGAAAGAGAAAGACAGACAGACAGAGATAGACAGAAAGAAAGACAGGGAGATAGTCCCAAACTCAATAGTTAGTACCAAGAAAAGATAACTAAATCAAGTGGGACAGATAAATGAGAAGATTAGGAAATAAATTGGGAAATAAAAATCTGGGAAAGAATAATGTTGCCACAGGACATAAACCTTGAAGATTTTCTAAAAGAGTAAACTTGTGGCCAAGTCAAGTGATTTGTAGATTCTTTTTGACAGAGAATCCTAACATGGTAGCCTTAATCCTTTGTTGCTTCACAGTGCTGAAAACCTGAAGCTTGACATTTCTCTCTTAGGGCTCCTGAAAAATTACAGTAGAGTTCCCCTTCCCTGCTGTTAATTTTCAGGATTTCCTCAAAAGCTTATGAAATGTATGTGGACAGAAAAAATCACCCCCACCTCCTCTAACCTGCTTCTGACCTATCAGATCAAAATTCATAAGCCTTGGGCAAACAAGATAGCAGTAGTTTCCAAACTTGCTGTGTATTGAAGAAAATTTAGCAATGACAGAGCTATGGGGAAAACCTTTGGATAGCAAGAGTGATCAATCATGAAAAAGCACTTGGACAGGTCAATAAATAATACCCTGGCAAGCAGACTTTGATATATGAGGGAATAAAGAACTATAAGTTCCAATGTTGCTGTTTGGTGCATTGATGAGAAACAAATGCATCATTCAATATATTCCTTAACCTTAAATTATCATAAAGAGCTTTTATAATCCCTTGTGTTAATGCCAAATAGTAAGAGTGGTAAGATGAGTCTTTAATCAATTAGGTGAACATTCTTACACAGGAAGAGATAATTTTCAAAAAAAAATCAATATTGTTTTAATGTTGTTTATATAACCCATCCACCTATCAACTAATCATCAATTTCAATAGTAAACTCTGTCTAGATAGATGGATATAGATACATATGTATAGATACACATACATAGGTGTGTATGTGTATGTACCAGTAAGAACCAAAACAACAACAGGATAACAGCTATTTCTTGACTTCAAGATTTACTTATCATTCCTTAAAAATATAGTAAAGGATGTTGATGTTGGTGTCCTGAGATGTTTTACAAGACTAAATTATATAGTGTGCAAAGTGTGTGGTTAAATAGAGAAAATAGCTTGGTCTACTTAGTGCATCTAGAAATAATCTTAGATTACCAATTATATCCCACAATGATGTCTTGACTCATAGCTGAATTAGATTTAAGTGAGGAAAAGTTGTACAAAGTCATGGGCCTAATCTTCCCTTCCAGAGTAATTAAAGTCCAGTGGCAAGGCAAAAATCAGGGCTATGGCCCAGGATGCCATGGATGACGTTGGTAGCTTTGATACCTGTTTGGTTGTAAGCACTATATAGTGTCTGCTTTAGCCATCTTCATGGTTCTTGGAACGAATTCTTCTCATGCATAATTCTGCCAGGGTAAATTTTCACATACTTAGGGTAGATATCTCCCTAACTCACTAACAGATCCAAAGCCCATAAGTTACCCTTAGTCTGATTTAGTCCATCTGCCAAGATGTTTTACCAGGGAATGGCCACTGTACATGCTGCCACTTCTTGGAACCACAGGTAAAAGTTGAATGTCAGGTAGACACCAAAGATAGATGAGTAGCTTTGACAATGGTTCAGTGAGCTCTCATATCAGAGATTCTATATAAAGTACGATCTAGCTACCTGGGGGGCCTCAGGATCAGCCAGAGTCAGGATAAATCAAAGTCCTTGGTCTTTAGGGGTAGAAGTGAAGGAGGCAAGCAAACTGCCACGTGGCTTGCCAAAGACGTAATCTGGATTCTGGAGTCCAGAGTCTCCAGCCTCTCTCCTCCTTATCCTGCCATCAAGTCTCCTTCAGCCCTCCAATCCTTGGCTACAATTACCTCACCACCAAGTATTCAGCAAGCCCCAATCATGAAGAGAGCCATCATCTAAATATATGCTAATAGAGCCATTATCTCACATTGAATAGGTAATTAGTCTTAAGTGCTCTCTTGTCTGATTCAAGCACACCTTTTTCGGCATTTCAGCCCTCTACAATTCTAATCCTTAAAGGACTAGAGACACCCCAGATCTAAAAGATAGTATCACAAACAAATTAAGAAAGCATGAAAATTTTTGTATGATTTCACATGTATAATCAGTATCATATTTTTTGCCTTCTCAGTAGGTAGAAGAATAGAAGCAAAGGAGAGAATTCATAACTCAAAATGTTAAAAAAAAAAATGGCAAAAACAAATAATAAATTAAAAAATAAAATTCCCACTAGAAGGCCAAAAGAATTCATGCATATGCTTGACTACCCAAGATTCCTTTTTGCAATCACAGAAACATTTTCTTTAAAACGTCTCTGGTAAATCAAAGGAAAAATGAGGAAAACCAAAAACATGGAGTCATACACTAGCCAAAGATATCTACTACTTTTATTGATAAGATTCTGCAAAATCCAAATAGCAATTTAGTGGAATCCTTCAGATGTTTGTATATGGACTGATCTTATAAAATCCCAGAATACCATAGAGTTCTTCAATGATATTTAGTAGGAGCAATCTCCTACATAAGAAAAAGATAAAATAGATAAAAGAGTCAAACTGTTTTCCTTAGGTCCTGCTACCTGAGGGACAGCCCATTGAGTTATTCACTAGATCTTGGTAAAGCAGTACAGATGTGAGTTAGGCATAGATTTGAATAAGAAGAGTGGAGAAAGCCATATTCTTTATGATCTCAAGCTGTTAAATGACACTAAAAAGAATCTTTTTAGTACTAATGTCCTTTTAGTGATGATATATTATTGTGAATAATGAAACACAGCTAAATCTGAAAAAAGCTGAATTTCAAATAGCCCAAAGGACAATGGAAGGACATCTATGTTGAGTTTAAGTAAACAACTGAATGTTAGGAATGACAACCTTCCTGTGAATATATTGTCAAGGCAATGTATAATCAGAAGTTGTCAGTAAAGCAGCAAAAGCAAATTAGGGATAGACAGCTTAGTACTAGGCCACATGCATATTGGCTCTTAGAAATTGCTACATGCTAATTTCAAGCATCTTTTAAAAACATTTTATTGGTGACATTGAAAAGAAAAAGAAATGAAGTTAAGTAAACAATTTTAGGCTATTTTTAGATTTAATTCTCAAGAACCAAAAAAGTTCAGTATCAATTATAGAAAGTAGTAGTAATTATAATATATCATTCTAGATTTATTTATTCTCTTCGATGTGGCCAAGAAGCCCCCTAAGCTACCCCAGTATTTGATATTCCCAGGATAGAAGATCAATTTTCTGATTTCACTTTCTGGAAACTAAGGAAAATGACTTAAGATGAGTTAGAACTTGGTAATTCATATTAAACTGGTCAGTCATTTGAACCTGGGCAGCATTTGTGGCAGCAAGCTCTTTTTAAATAGAGTTACAAATGAGGAAATATTACATGATGGCAAAGCTATGTATATGGACCTGATTGCAGGAAAACAGAAGGAGAGAGAGTAGTAGGCATCTTTTTGGTCTGAGTCCTATATACAAATTTCTTTGTCCAAAGGCCACACTCTGTAGTTCAGTGGTTATCAAAGTATGATTCAGAAACAAGGTCAAAACTATTTTAATAATAATACTAAGACACTTAAATCTCTAATATGGTAAATATAAATATAATCCACAAAAACAAAAATTTTTTGTTTGAAGGGGTGAGATGAGGATGGAATACTTGATAATTTTTAAGAGAAAAAATGGTTCTGAAGCCAAAATATTTGAGTACCACTGCTCTGGACGAAATATTTAATATCTTTCAATAAACTGGATAATTCCATATGATTTAATCAGTCAATAAGCATTTATTAAATACTTACTATGTGTCAGGCACTATGATGACTGCTAACTAAACTTTAGTTTCACAGCAGATGTCCATCTACATTAAAAAGGAAATTCCCTCACTGAAATTTTCCATGCCAGTGATGTAGTTGTTCTGGACAGAAATAATAATAATGATAACACAAAGTCATAAAGACAACTGATACATAAGAATCAAGGGAATCTCTGTACCCATGGCAAGTATAACTAATCTCTCTTACAGCAACCTGTACAAAGTCTGAATTGAAGTTATTAGAGAATAAGAAAAAAAGACTTGGTATACCACTATAGGGGAAAAGAAATGGGATAAATATTCCAGTTCAAGTTAGATCTCAGACCCTTACTAGCTGTATGACCAAAAACAAGTCAGTTAACCAGGTTTTTTTTTTTTTCCTTTTTCCTTTTTGCCCAGTTTTTTCACCTATAAAATGAATTTGGGAAGGAAATATCAAAACTACCCTTGTATCTTTGCTGAGTAAATCTCAAATGAGGTCATAAAGAGTTGGACATGATTAAAAAATGCCTGAAATACAACATTTTTTCTTGCTGAACATTTCAAATAAAGAAATCTTCAGGCAATAAATGGATACTGATGTAGATAATCATTGTAGCTTTGGTAATGCACTTCCCTTCCTTCTAGAGAGGCAATATTGTTCTGGTGATTTATTAAATATCAATTAAGGTTTCAAATACATATAAACATCTCATTTTTTTTAATAGCAGTTTATGTTTATTCAGAGATTCACATATATTATTTCACTTAATAACAATCATTACAAATCCTATTCTTTTTTTTTTTTTGGTTTTTATTTAATAGCCTTTTATTTACAGGATATATGCATGGGTAACTTTACAGCATTAACAATTGCCAAACCTCTTGTTCCAATTTTTTACTTCTTACCCCCCCACCTCCTCCCCTAGATGGCAGGATGACCAGTAGATGTTAAATACATTAAAATATAAATTAGATACACAATAAGTATACATGACCAAAACGTTATTTTGCTGTACAAAAAGAATCAGACTCTGAAATATTATACAATTAGCTTGTGAAGGAAATCAAAAATGCAGGTGTGCATAAATATAGGGATTGGGAATTCAATGTAATGGTTTTTAGTCATCTCCCAGAGTTCTTTTTCTGGGCATAGCTGGTTCAGTTCATTACTGCTCCATTAGAAATGATTTGGTTGATCTCGTTGCTGAGGATGGCCTGATCCATCAGAACTGGTCATCATATAGTATTGTTGTTGAAGTATATAATGATCTCCTGGTCCTGCTCATTTCACTCAGCATCAGTTCATGTAAGTCTCTCCAGGCCTTTCTGAAATTATCCTGTTGGTCATTTCTTACAGAACAGTAATATTCCATAATTTTCATATACCACAATTTATTCAGCCATTCTCCAACTGATGGACATCCATTCAGTTTCCAGTTTCTAGCCACTACAAAAAGGGCTGCCACAAACATTCGTGCACATACAGGTCCCTTTCCCTTCTTTATAATCTCTTTTGGGATATAATCCCAGTAGTAACACTGCTGGATCAAAAGGTATGCACAGTTTGATAACTTTTTGAGCATAGTTCCAAACTACTCTCCAAAATGGTTGGATTCGTTCACAACTCCACCAACAATGCATCAATGTCCCAGTTTTCCCGCATCCCCTCCAACAATCATCATTAATTTTTCCTGTCATTTTAGCCAATCTGACAGGTGTGTAGTGGTATCTTAGAGTTGTCTTAATTTGCATTTCTTAAACATCTCATTTTAAAAGCCTCTCTAGGCTATTCATTAAATGTTAATTGCATTGGTCCACAGAATGGCAGGGTCTAAAAGGATTATGCTGTACAAAACTTGTATTTATTTAGTTTTTTCAATTAAATGGCTATGGTTGAATGGAATGTCTCCTCAAGTCTATGAAAGTTAGATAAAGATCTGGCATCAAGATAGGCCAAAACTAAAAGCATGCCAATTTCTGAGAATGATAAAAGATATGAAAGAAAAACATGAAGATCTTTAAACCTGACTCCTATTCTTTAGGGATTTGAAATATCATTAGAGAGAAAATTCTAAGTTTCCTAGCCATAAAGAGTATACTCTCAACAGTGCCCAGTCAAGAAACCAGTGTAAGATATCATTAAACAGACACTTCACTGAAATTTTTATGTAACCCATATGGACCTCCTATTCAGTCAACCAATAAAAAGCCTTCAAGCTGCAATAGGATTGGCATCTTGATACCTCAAAAGAAACTCTATACAATCTAGAAGTCCCATAATACCTATTTAGATATCACAAATATTTTTAGGGCTATTCAACTAGATAACTCTGGGAAGGGAATATAAAAGTGCATTTTGTATTAGAAATTGGCTTGATTTCATACCATCCCAGCCTTGACACTCATTAGCTCTTTGACTAGGGGCAAATCACTCCATCTCTCTGAGATTCAGTTTCCTCATCTATAAAATGAAAGCCAAAATATATTAAGCACCTTGCAGGATGCTTATGAAGAAAGCAATTTGTAGTAATTAGAACATGATAGAATTGGGAGCTATTATGTTGGGTATGAAATGGACCTTTAATTTCATTTGTACAGGAAACTCCCAGATGAGGAAACTCCCACCAATATTGCAACTTAAAGTTTTAGAGAATTATTAATGTTAGGACTTGAACTCAGATTTTCATAGCTCCAAAGCCAATTCTACCCAAAACATCATTCTGCTTTGCAAAATGTTAATATTGCCATTATCATTACTTCCATTATATGGCAATGATGAAAGGTAGTATAGGATAGTGGAAAGAGCGAGCCCTGAAATCAAGAAGGCCTGTATTCAAGAACCAACTCTGAGAAATATAGTAACTTTAAGCAAGTCACAGTCCCTTAGTGCCTAGACATCTTTCTAATACTATAAAGTTACAAAGCAAGTTCCAATCTGCAGTTGTTATATGGAGTGTCATTAATGAATGTATTCCACACACTAATGAAATTAAAAGGAGACAATGATGATAAATTTCCATAGTCCTTTTATTTCTGCAACTCACAACCAACAAGGAAAATAAAGTGAGAAAGAACAGAGTTGAACTGGTTATAGATGGTGAGTGGATAGCAAACAATAAACTTGCCATCTCCTATATAGGTCACTGACCAATTGTTAGGCATTACTATCTCCCACTACTAGGGAAAAAAAAGAGTACAAATAAGATCCTTTAGGGACACATGTAATCAGTTACCACAATCTGGTGTGTCTCGCCTGAAGCAGCCACCATGGAAACAACTGAAATTTGCTGGGGAGTTTGGAATTAATTTGCCATAAGCAGCAACTCTTTTCTCTTTATCTGTGTGCTCCCAGCTGTTTCTTGGTGTTCTTTCAACCTAATATGGGAGAAAGAAGTTTAGTGATTCAAATGTAGTTTCTAGAAGGCAGGGCCTCCACCTAAAAGTTTAGTGAAATTAACTATGTGAAAACCCATCCAAGACACTTCCAGACTTAAGAGAGCTAAATAGAGGTGGGGTATGGGGAAATAGAAAGAGGAATAGGAAGATATGATTTTTTTTGTTAAGTTAGAAGTTTCCACAACTCTGCTCCATAGAAGTCGAGAAAGGAGGGAAAAAATGAGCTTTAAATTTTTTACACTATTTTGAAGCTGCCATTTATTTCACAAAAGGAATTTGGATGAGAGGAACTTTAATCTTCTTTGTTGTCTTCCTTCGTTCTCAAAGAGGACCATGACATCAGGGAAGTGATATCATGACATGAAAATGAATTGACTTTAAATGAGGGAGGTTGTTTCAAGTACTGGCCCATAATAGCAGCCCTCCTTGTAGTGGCCAGAAATTGGAAACTGAATGTATGCCCATCAATTGGAGAATGGCTGAATAAATTGTGGTGTATGAATATTATGGAATATTATTGTTCTGTAAGAAATGACCAGCAGGATGATTTCAGAAAGGCCTGGAGAGACTTACATTGTAATGCCAAAGAAACTGAGCAAGACAGAGGTTAGAGACCAACTCAATAGTTTATTAAGTGGAGAGAGATACTGGGACTAGATGGATCTTGGTCCCAGGGCTGGATGAGACTATCATCTCAAAGAATCCAGCCCTGAGTACTGGGACAGCAAGCTTTTTAATAATATAACAAGAACAGTGACATAATGGGGGAGGTACCTGGGTGGGGATAACCTAATGGTGGGGGAGGCCCCTAGGATCACACAATGGAGGGAAGTTACTGATATTCTAATGACATCTAAAATGGATAAACCTTTATCCTGTCACACATTAAGAAGGAATGTCTATAACCTAAAGATATAAAAACCTTCATCTCATCAACCATTTAAGAGGGAAAGATTATAGCCTGGGGTTTTGGGGCAGAGCAACTGAGGTAGACCTTTATCTCATCAAACATTAAGAGGGAAAGGTTATAACCTGAGGCAGAATAACTAAATAGGACAATTGGAGAAACTGGGTCATGACATTAAAAAGGGAACTTTGGCACAACATGAAGTGATGCTGAGTGAAATGAGCAGGACCAGAAGATCATTATATATTTCAACAACAACACTATATGATGATCAATTCTGACAGACCTGGCCCTCTTCAACAATGAGATGAACCAAATCAGTTCCAATAAAGCAGTAATGAACTGAACCAGCTACACTCAGAGAAAGAACTCTGGGAGATGACTAAGAACCATTACATAGAATTCCCAATCCCTCTATTTTTGTCTGCCTGCATTTTTGATTTCCTTCACAGGCTAATAGTACACTATTTCAAACTCCAATTCTTTTTGTACAGCAAAGTAATTGTGAGGATATGTATGCTTATATTATATTTAATTTATATTTTAGCATACTTAACATGTATTGGTCAACTTGCCATCTGAGGGAGGGGGGGTGGGGAGAAAGAGGGGAAAAATTGGAACAAAAGGTTTGGCAATTGTTAATGCTGTAAAACTACCCATGCATATAACTTTTAAATAAAAAGCTATGATAAAAAAAAGAAAAGAAAAGAAAAGAAAGGAAAAGGAAAGGAAAAGGAAAGGAAAAGGAAAAAGAAAAGGAAAAAGAAAAGAAAAAAGAAAAGAAAAAAGAAAAGAAAAGAAAAGAAAAGAAAAGAAAAGAAAAGAAAAGAAAAGAAAAGAAAAGAAAAGAAAAGAAAAGAAAAAAAAGAAAAAGTCCTGTCTCCCAACAGTCAAACTTTATAGCAAAGAATAAATAAGGCGGAGCGAGGGGGGGGGGAGAGTAGCTCAAAAGACTAACCAATAGATAAATAGAATCTGATAGTATATCTGAAGTCCTACAACCTTGATCCCTAGTTGTTTGTCCTTGGCTCACAAAGAAGACCATAATTTCAGGAAAGTGATTTGCAACCAAATGATTTGCAAGTTGATTAGATTTAAGTAAGAGAGGGATGTGCAAAGTCATTATTCTTAACTTTCTCCTCTGGAGCCATTGGATACCCCAATTCACCACACCAAGTTGTAACTGGCCTTTTTAAGCTATGGTCTTTTCCAAATCTGTTTGACTGAAGGAATGCCCATTCAATGATTAATGATAGATAAGAAGTGAGACAAAGATTGACCTTTTTTACCTAGTCCAAAAAAAAAAAAATAAATTAGGGAAGGGATTTCCCTCAGAGTTTCTGACCAAAACAGAAATAATTTACTGTTTACATTCATTCTGAACCATCCAGTTCCAAACAATGAGCAAGTGGAATTTGGGGCAGGGATCTAGTTTTGACTAATCAATGAGAACCAGAAACTTGATCCCCTACCTTTGAGAAGTAGGATGCATAGTTACATTTTAAAATTGAGGTCATGGTATCATTTTACAAAGTTAAATTTCATTGGTGTTATTATTCTTTCCACTAGAGTTGCTCTACCAGGGATCCTCAAACTATGCCAGCGGGCCAGATATGGCAGCTGAGGACGATTATCCCCCTCACCCAGGGGTTTGAAGTTTTTTTATTTAAAGGTCCACAAAAGAAAGTTTTTGTTGTTACTATAGTTTGGCCCTCTAACAGTCTGAGGAACAGTGAACTGGCCCCCTATTTAAAAAGTTTGAGGACCCTGCTAGGCACTGCATATTATTCTCTTCCTTTTATTTACTTCACTTTGCTTCGATTCATGTATGTTCCCAAACTTCCCTGTATTTTTTATATTCATCAGTACTTATTGTAAAGTATAACAATCACAGGAATACAGAATTTTAGAGTTGGAAGTGACAATAAAAGCCAACATTTCTAATCAACATACAAAAGGAATCCTAATACAATGTACCATAGAACTTTTAAGGAGGGGAACACACACTCTTGAAACAAATCATTTGGCTTTTGGACAGCTTTAATTGGTAGGAAATTTTTCCTGCTATCAACCCTAAATTTGCATCTTTGTGTACATTTTTGTGAGAGTCTTACCTCAGAAGGCAAATAGAATAAATCTAATCTCCACCTATATCACATTCCTTCAAACAATTCCAAGGTTCCTGTGTCCTCTCTTTCCCAGGCTAAATACCTCCTGTTTCTTTAAGTGATAAGAACTCTATAGATTCAGGGCTATAAGATCCATTAAAGCTGCCCTCTTCTGGACACAGTCCAATTTAATGCACATCCTTTTTAAACAGCAGTACCCCCTAAATGAGTTTAATACTCCAAATAAGTTGAACCAAAATGAGACTATCGGTTCCCTATTCTTGAAAGCTTTATTCCTCTTATTGCAGCCCTAGATTCCATTACCTGTTTTGACTGTCGCAATATACAAATAATTCATAGTAAGCTTCAACTCCACCAAAAAATCTAGATATTTTTTTCAAAATTAGTCTGCCTCTCATATTTTTAGTTTATTTTTCAGGCTGAAGAATATGATTTTACATTTATCCCTATTAAATTTCAGCTTTTATTAAATTCAGTCCAGTGGTCTAACCTGTTAAGATTACCTTGATTCTTGACTGTCAACTAATATTCTAGTTATCATTCCCAGCTTTGTGATATTGGCAAATTTGGTGAGCATGCAATACTATGTATGCTTTTAGTTTTATTATTTTACTATATTCTATTACTTTACTATACCAAGCATTCTTTTTTAAAATCTAAGTCACTGATAAATTGTTAAATAGCACAGTTATGCACAGGTGACAGTGTTTCTACCAGAGATCTTCTATCCTATTGACATTATACTTATAACAACTACTCTTTGAATCTAATCATCTTATCTGTTAAATCTCATTACCATAATATTAAAACAATAATGTGAATCATTTTTATTTTAATCCATTTCTTAAAATTTGTATATTTTGCATGCATAGGGCTTTATGCCCTCTGATATGTTCTCATGAAATCTTCCTGAAATTTCTTTCCTTTAACTTAGTGTTCTGTTACTCAGAAAAGCTACGAATTCTTAACCTGGGGTTGAGAGAGAGTGAGAGAGCGAGAGAATGAGAGAGATTGAGATCTTCAGGTGATCTTCAGAATCTTTCTAAAACAATTCAAATGGAAAGTATTCGGTTTCTTGGCATGGCACTGGTATACTGTCCAGGTTTCACAGATATAATACATATACATTTATATACACACATATACATATGCATATACATATACACATACATATATATGTATATATATATTTGATAGTTGCATTTAAATATAATTGATTTTCTTTGTAATCCTGTATTTTGTTGCAAACATTTAAATGTATTATTCTGAGAAGTCTACAGGCTTCAACATATTGCTAAAGAAGTTCATGACACAAGGATGAGAATCCCTTCTTTTGAGTCAATATTCAATTTCCACTAATGTGTTGAATGTAGATAGGCTGAAAATAAATCTGCCTTTGGATAATGACAGAAGGGATAAACTGGCATTGAAGGCCATACAGTGTGGTATGGAATTGATGATCCTTTCCTAAGTTGGTGGTTCATTATCAGCGTTATCTGATTACATCTGTATGGAGTTCCCCAAATCAGAAAGGATAATTACTTCAGACTGCCTGCCGCCTCCTGATATAATTCTTATGTGGCTAATTATGTTCATGACTTGATGGGTATTTTGACAGAATACATTTTTAAAAACTACTACACTAATTTCTTTTTCATTAAACTTTGTATTATCAATAGCTAATTAGAGAGTCCACAACTGGATGAAAAATATTCAAAATCAACTTTCCAATTTCATTCAGGTCATTTTCAAGTATTTGTTGATATGATTATTTGTGCCTTGTGATGACTGGCCCCTTGTTCTCATTCTCTGTCTTTGTCTTTCTCTCTATCTCTGCAGTTCTCTCTGTATCTCTCTGCATCTCTATCTGTTTGCCTGTCTTTCTCTCTTTCTCCTCCCCCCACCCTGTCTCTCCCTCTCTCAATTTTTCCTGGTGTCAGCTAACTTGTTAAGGGAAAAGAGGAGCTGGAGCATGGGGAGGAAGGAGAAGCATAAGTTAATATCCTTTAAAAAAAAAAAAGATGCTGAGATTTTTTTTTAAGGTAGTAAATGGATTCTATTATATATATGTGTGTGTGTGTGTCAAGGATGTACATTACTGCTTGAATTAATGAATAGAGAGCTGGTCTCAAAACTAGGAAGATATCAATTCAAATTCCTTAGGGTAAGATCTGGTCAAGGTCCGTTACTTTAGGCAACTTTCTAAGACTGCAAATTATAGAGAAAGTAATAACCCACATTGGGAGTTTCTTCATCTAGAATTTTCCAATAGAAATAAGCCTTATCCCTATCATTATCCCTCATGTATACAGTAAGTGTCTCTCCTTCTGGCTTGCAATCTCTTAACTCTATTCTTTGCCCTCACAATTGCCTCTAATCCCTCCACTCCTTACATATTTTTCCCCCCTTCAACCATCATCTATATACTGACTACCCTCTCTTCCCTTTCCCATCCTGAATTTTTGGTGAATCAGTATAACTCTATACTATTCTCTTTTTTTCAAGTTTCTTATCCCATATTCTACTGTTGATCTTGCCCTGCCATGCCTCCTCCTTGAATTACTCTCACTGCATGCTACCTCTCTTTCCACCATCCCTCTTATCTCACTACTCTACAATCTTTCCCTGTCTACTGACTGCTTTTCTACTGCCTACAAACACACCCATCCCCATACTCATGCTGAAGATAAATACAAAACTGTGCTAATTTGGTCTACGATAAATTTTTGTTATATAATTTCAACCTTGCCCTCACTGTAACAAGCCAAGGTTTTTACACTTTCTTCATCATTTTACTATTCCATTCACCACAATAATTTTTCCAAAGTATTCCTCCCTATTCAACCCTCCTATAACATCCCCTTTCACTATCTTCTTGGCTGAGAAATTTTGTCTCATTCATTGAGGAAGCAAAGGTCATTTACTAAGACCTCTGATTTTCTCCTTCTCCTTACCTCACATTAACCCATAAGCCTTCTGATATATTTATGTAGCCTTTCTTTTTGCCAGGCAAATCTTTCTATAGTCAAAATTGAATTATCTTATTCTATCACACCTCCTCCAACAGATTACTTCTCCCCTCCCATCATCCATCTTGTCTCACTAATCTGGCAATCTTTCCTTGTGTACTGCCTACAAACACACCCATTCCTTTGCCAACCTCAAAAACCAGGGGTAGCATGGACACTTGTCCATGCCTGCTATATTATAATTTCCAAAAAGCAATCCAACCTGCTCTTCTTTGTTTTCAAGTGTGGGCTCAATTCATTATCATAAAAACAGCCTGTCCTAGATATACATACTACATAAACTCTATAGGGAATCCATTCAAATATATGTTGAAATCTAGGCAAGAAACATTTTTTATCTGGTTGGTCTTTCTTGTGTAGATAGATAGTCCAAATTCCTTCAAGTGACTACAGATCTCTAGAGACCTAGAGGGAAAAAAAAATAAATTGAATGGAAATCAGGTCAATTGCATGTCAGCTATTAATATTACACCAACGGTGTTTTCAGTGAGCTTATAGAGAATAACTTATACTCCCTATATTTTTGTTCAGTTATGAGAAGCATTTATTTTATCCATCTGAGCAATAATCTATGGATATTAAATATCAGAATAGTGATTTCCTCTACGCCTAGATTGCTTCCATGTGAAAACCATCAAAATTAGAATGAGATAAGGAAAAGAATACAAGAAGAATAACAAGAAGAAAAAGATGGTGATGATAAAAACTATATTGAATTGGAAGATTAGCTGCACATTCAAAATCCTGGAGCATAATAGTGACTAATTCAAATTTAAACACATATGAAATATTATAAATTCAAATATTCCCAACTTCCAAACTACATGGAATGAAGAACTCTAAAAAAATAGAGCTCTTACAAAATAATTTGTCATTGATTGTTTTTACTCAAAGAGGACCAATAACACTATGATGTTGGGGTCAAGACAGAATATGTTTGACTGTGACTACTCAGTTCAATACAAGCATGGAAGGCTCTACCACAAGTTGGGTCCAAATTGTCTGAACATTTGAGATGAAGATGTCTTTATATTTGAGCATCTCACACTTCCTTTATGCTACTACACTTCTGCTTTACTCATAGAATCCAGTGCCTTCTTTGATACTGACATACCACTCTGGGTAGTCCTATGCCAAAGTCTCCCTTGTCTCACAATCAATAATAAAGCTAATAATAATTAATAAAGTTAACAATGCAGACAAGCACACCATGCAGAAACAGATTGAAGAACATATCAGCTATCTTTGACAGAGTTGTCTTGAATATGCTTTCAGTACACTCATGGAAGATAAGTGTTTCAATAAGTTTATTCATTTACAAAAAAAAATTATTGATTTTCATCCTACTGCAACATACTTCCCTGGACGCTACAAACACACACACACACACACAAGAATAGCAACTACATAATGGTTTGTTCCAGAACTATTTCTACTTAAACTCCATTGAATAGAAACAAAAGGAGAAAATAATAATTAATAAATACCATGAAATAATTATATCTTTTGACCTAGTCTGGTTCTGAGGAGGGCAAAGAAAATTACCACTTGTGAATTCCTGTGACATGGTAAATGAACTGATGACATTTAATCTTTTAGATTTAGAAGAAAATGCTGACAGGTGTCTTCAAAGTTTGTTTGGTTGTTTTTTTCCCCCAAGTAAATGAATAGATTGGAAAAGGTGCAGATGTTCCCCATGTTTACTTCACTGAGGGTTGATAGTGGGTGGAATAATGAAGACGCAAGAAAACAGATTTGTGGAAATGAGGCCTATTACACATTGGCATTAGTTACTTATAAAGGTTATTAAATCTCTATCACCTATCAAGGGTAATACAAAATGTGGTCTTATAATTCTTAGTTCCAACTTGTTCAGGGCTGGGAATGTCCCAAATTAGTTTTTAAAGTTTTTTGTTTTCTGGCATTATAATTCTTAAATTAATTCAAGGTAACTTTCCAGGCTTTTTAAAAAACACATCCATTCAGTTATCTCAAGTGACCAGTAAATCAATCAATAAGTACTTATTAAGCACACATTAAATACCAGATGTTAAGTTAGCTCCTGCAGATACAATTAAAAAATTAAACAGAATATGACCTTGAGAAACTACAGTCTATTAGGGTGAAAAAATATCCTCAAATAAGTATTATATACTATAAATTTAAAGGATTCTTTAAAAAAAAAAAACAAGAAAAGGAAGGTATACATGCTTAAGATGCAGCTAGGACAAAAACAATGAAATGAGACATGGGATACCATGTGTAGAAAATAGTAAGAAAGAAAGAATAGTGAGTAAGTAAGATAGATGGCATAGTGGATAGAGTGCTGACCTTGAAGTCAGGAGGACCTAAATTGAAATCCAGTCTCAGATATGTAATAATATCTAGCTGTGTGACCTTGGGCAAGTCACTTAACCCCAATTGTGAAAGAAAGAAAAAAAGAAAGAAAGGAAGGAAGGAATGGGGAGGCAGGGAGGAAGAAAGGAAGAGAAAGAAAAAAAAAGAGAAAAAGAAAGAAAGAAAGAAGGAAGGAAGGAAGGAAGGAAGGAAGGAAGGAAGGAAGGAAGGAAGGAAGGAAGGAAGGAAGGAAGGAAGGAAGGAAGGAAAGAAGGAAGGAAGGAAATAGTAACAAGGAAAAAGCAACAAAGTTGCTTTATTGGTTGGAGGGGGATTGTGAAGGGCTCTAAATCCCAAGCAAAATAGTTCATTTTTGATCCTAAAGATAATAGAAATTCACCTCAGTTACTGAATGGAACATGATATGGTCAGACTTGAGCTTAAAAATTATCACTTTGGCAGTTATAGAAATAATGGGCTAGAGAGAGAAGAAAACTGAGGAATGGAGACCAATTAGAAGGCTGTTGCTGTAGTCTGGATAAAAAATGATAAGGACCTATACTACAGCATATAAACCCCAGGAAAATCCTCAAGAAGAAGTAAAATAAAAAAGAAGAGGTGAAATAGAGAAAGAATGAAAAGGTAGAAGAGAATACTTTAAATAAAGTTTTGAAATGTGGTTGAAAACAAGTCACATTAGCCTTGAGTACTTTGAACTTTCTGGAAGGACTCTTAAAATTTTTCAAAGGGTCATGGATGTCAACTAGTTGTGAGGGTTATGAACCTTAGAATATCATCACAAGTTTGACTTGTTTGTCCTCCATTCTCAAAGAGGAGCAATGACCTCAGAAGGATAAATGTCTTAACTTACAAGTGAATTGGATTTGAGTGAGGTAGAACTGTACAAAGTTCCTAGCCTCACTCTTTCCTCCAGAATCACTGGAGTACAGTGTCAAGACATAGGTCAGGGTAAGTGATGCAGTGAGATCCCTTGGTCTTTTAAAGTTGTCTTTCCCAGGTCTCAGTTTGTCTAAGACAATGTCCAGTCAGTAAACACTTAGTATGAATGGAAGCAAAAGATCTCCTAGTTTGCATTTGCAAAAGAATCAGTCTCAGACACAAAAACCCTCAGTTTCATATCATCTTTGAGTTAGAGGTGGAATGGATTTAAGGTGTTGTTTATTTCCAGATAGGACCTAGAAGATATAATATGCTCATCTTGCAGGTGCAGAAACTGAGTCTCCAGGAGATCATAGGAAACCAATGTTTAAAAAAAAAATGAAAGGGAATCCAATTTAAATGAAATTTGAGATTTCTTTGAAAATTCTGGTATTAATTTGCAGGTGAGAAACCCATAGGGATGGTATTCAAAACCTCTGAACTTCAGTAAATTCAATTAAATAACATTTATTAAGCATTTATCATTCTATATGCTAGAAGTAAAAAAAAGACAAAAATGAACTAGATCTTCCTACCAGGAGTTTTCATTCTATCTCATTCTTACCTAACACAAATATTTCTCTAAAGTTCTTTTGTTCTGATGGCAAATAATTTCGGAAATAGGCTAGAATTTGAAAGGTATTTGATAAAAAAGAAATTAAAGCTATATTACAAGGTGATGATACAGGAATTTGACCCACTGTATCTGAGGAAGGCTTAGAAACATTAAAAATGGGGGAAACTTATGAAGCATATCTGTATGATTCTAAAACACACACACACACACATACACACACACACACACACACACACACACACACACACCAAACACAGCAGGTTAAAAACATCAGAAAAACACCTGAGGACAAAGAATGATATTTCAAGCAAAAATTAAAAGTATGAAACCATCATTTGCCATTTTTGACTTGAGGCACTGACTGAAGACAAACCACAGTATCCCTAAGCAATCTGCAGGCATTCTTAAGCAATCTTAGTAGCTTTCCACTTTAAAAAATTAGTTGATAAATTTGGAGCACATCCAGATTTCCTCCAATGAACACCTGTTTGTAGACAGATAGGTCTGTCTACATCAAGAAAAGAAATCAAGAAAAAACACAAATAATATGGTAAAAACAAACAACCTCCTCTCCACAAAAAAAGCTAAGGAGACAATGAAAAATGTGTGCAGTCATTGCAAAAGAGAGAGATTAAAGTCATTATGTAAAATGACCCAAGAATTAGTATATGTGCCAATAACTGAATGTATAACCATATAAAAAAGTGATATCATTAATATTTCTTAAGTACTGATGAATAATTGTGGAGAAGACAAAGAAAGGATTTTAAGAAAGAATAATTAAAGCAAATCTTATAATCACTCAGAAAAGAAAATGGAAGAGAAATGATATGATTTCCAATTGAATCCAAATTCATGCCTGAGTGGATGAGTAACCCCAGAAGACCTGCTGGGTGATTCAAGGAATCCAAAATTCTATTAAGTAAAAGATGAAAGTAATGGAAATGCATTTGATGAAGGTACACTTAGATCAAGGAAGGTTTTAATGAGAAAGATTTCAAGTACAACGACAGAGGACAAGAAAAGCTAGAGGCTTTGGGAGGGAGGTGTTACTGTTATGCCTCAGAGGCTAAGAGTTTTGAGGAATGGAAAGCTTCAAAAAATATTTGAAATGACTCACCTGTGTCCAGTTGTTTTTAGAGGGGGAAAAACATTATGAAACAAACAAAAGGGAGATGCTAGTGGTAAGCAAAATCAACATGGTCAGAGTGCCAAACAGAAAGAGATGCTGATAAATTCAGTGAGATTCTTGAGGAGAAAGTTGTATTCCTTCTAAACTCTTAAACATTTATTACCTGTACTGTTCACTGAGTCATTAATCACAGTGTTGCCTTGTGACATCTCTATTGTGGTCTGGAACTTCTTGTTTTTTTATATTGTTTAACTTTCTACTTAGATCCAGTTCAACAAGTATTTATTTATCTAATGTTAGGAATTTGCCAGAGTCAGTTTGAACCTGCTTATGAGAATGAAATGTCAGATTTTTAGTGTGAGCATTTACATTTCAGAAATTGACAAATGCTATAAATCATAACTTGATTTATTGTTTTCTTGATTATCCAGACAAGAAAGTGATGGACAAAATGTCAATAATGCATATTCAACTCATATATGCTTCCTGTAATACTTGTGAGGACGTAGAAGGAGGGTAGATGAGAAAAAGCCAAAAATTAAACATTTACTAACACAGCCCTGCCTAGTGTCTACTATGGATAAGGCTGGCTGTACCTTCACAACACCAAAGTGGAATAAATTTAAGTTCTAACTTTGTATAACTATACAAATCCTTTAACTTTTCAGTGACCTCAGCAAATCCTCTAATGGTATATATCATTGGTTTTTCTGCATCACACAGGCCACATTGACTAAATCATAGGTTAAGACAAAGTAGACATAGAGAATGAATCTGTACATGTATGTATGTGTATATGCACATGCATACATGCATAAATGCAAACATTTGCATACGTGTACAAGTATATACCTATGTATTTTGTACATGCAGATGTACATATACATATATTACATATTTATACTTTAATAAGATTAAAATTGTATGAACATAGGTTTGTGTATATGATATACCTTGAACATATATGAATTTAAACTGTTTGTTTTTACTTTTGCTTTTGTTATTGACCTGTGATTTTATTAACAAATGAAACTTCCAATATAGAATTGCCTTTTATTCGTTTGTATCATAAAGCATTGGGAAATTTTTGTGTTTGGGATAAATTTCAAGCTCAGATCTCCTTATACTAGTGCTAGTTTTCTATTTCCCACATGTGAGTGATAAGTATGGCTATAAATTAATCACTTCAAAGCACCTTGAAATTCAGAGCTCAAACCAACAACTTATATGACAATATATATAAATGATGGAGATTTATCCACAGGAAATGATCAGTCATAGTGTAATATACATAGGAAATATGATATATATGTTCTGATAAGACAACAATATTATCTACACAGAGAATATATCTTCTATTTTTTGTGCTTCAGTGTGTATGTGGGGGGGAGGTTATCACCTAGTACCTATTCAGTATTGTGAGTATATGTATATGTTTGTATGTGTGTGTATATATATACATATATGTACATATTGTACATACATATATACATACACATATGTATATGCAAGTATATCTATGCTAAAAATAATGATGAGAGATAGGTGAGACAATCATATAACTATGACAATCCGGTTATATCTGAGCCTCAGGTATGAGTCCTGGGCTTATCTGGGCCCCACTGATATTCTCCCATGCCTTTCCAAGAAGTTTTTTGTCAATGACCAGTCTATCTGCTAGAAACTGCTGTGTAGCTCCAGCAATGATGATGAAAGAAGATCACTATAGTTTTCCCTGATTAAGTATCAATCGGCTTCAGTACAATCAGGTAATACCAATTTGGTTTTACTTGGCTATTGTAGTGTTGGAGACTGGGCTGATACAAGATGAGGAGAGGAGACTGGATAGCAGATCAAATACTTCCTCTTGTAAATGAATACAGTGGGAAAAGCACAGACAAGAGTCAAAGAAACTCAAATTAAATCAGTCATTGAAATTTACCTATGTAACCTTAGGTAAAGCAATTAACCTACTTGTGCCTCAGTTTTCTCATGTCTTTTGGAGGGTTTGGAATAAATGGCCACTGAAATCCCTTTCAACTCTAGAGCTATGATAGTATGCTATCCTCAGGAGATTAAAAACAAAAGCAAAAGGTCATAAATTGCTGCAGTTTAAAGAGAGAGAATTTCCTGCTCATCTTGGAGAATCAGAGTCACAATGGGCACCAGTAGATTCTTAGACTCCCGATTCTCTCTGGGATTCCATCCCAATTATACTATGGATATCTTGTATGTATATAGTTATTTGCATGTTGTTTCTCCCATTAGAATAGAAACTTCTTGAAGACTCGGCTCATGTTTTGGTTTCTTGTTTATTTTATTTTTCTTATATTTCTAGTCTTAGCACAAAATCTGGCATATAATAGGCACTTAAATGAGTGAGTTTATTTTTTCATGCCTTCATAAGGGAGAACTGGCAGTGACTTCCATGTAGAGCTCTATTCACCAAGGCATCCTCAGTGGTGGCAGTGATACCAAATACTCTAGTGTTATTACAACCCTGAACTTTCATAGCCAATATAAGACTGCTAGCTGGAGGGAGGTAGTGAGAAGGCTTTCTCCTTTCTGCCACTCAGAATATAAAGCACCAACCTAGAACCTTATGATAAGTAGGACCCTGCACTGGAAATGCAGCAGCTGAGATCAAGATTCATTCACATTTCATGGAGTAAGTCCAAAAGTTTATTTTGGTTCAGTATGACCATCTGGATTTTTTCAGTTTTTATGTTCTATGTATTTAAAAATAAACACATCAATTAATTTGGTTGATGGGTAAGATGGGGAAACTACATGGCCCAGTTGATGATAGAATGTTGCACCCAGAATCAGGAGGCATGAGTTCAAATCCAGCCTCAGACATTTACTTGCTATGTGACCCTGAGCAAATCACTGTTTGCTTCAGTTCCTTATTTTGAAAAGATGAGCTGGAGAAGGCAATGGCAAACTACTTTAGTAGTTTTACCAAGAAAACCTCAAAAAAATAGTATCACAAAGAGTCAGGCATGACTGAACAGCAACAACAAATCAAATTGTCTATAAAATCAGAGCTTTGGGGAAGGTTTGACATGAGTCATTTCCCTTTATGTATTTCTGTCCTTGTGCTCAGGGACATAAGCAGTCAGTGAACATATTGATATCACTAGTTGGAAAAAAAAGTTCAGTAAAAAAAGAAATAATAAGCCAAATAGTAAAGAAGTAGACTGATTGTCTGAAAGAGTAAGTTGTGGAGCAAATACATTAATAATAACATAAAAGAAATAATTCCCTACAGATTATAGAAGAATTGTTTCCTACTCTATATCTTGGAATACTGTGCCACCTATGGCTCTCTAACCCAGGATCACAGAAGTACAGATTTTCCAATTTATCAGAGAACTCAGAGTCCATTTAATCTAGCCTATATCTGAATTGGATAAAAGATCCAAATTCTGCATGAATATCTCTAGTAAAAAGGAATTTATTACCTCGTTAGGTAGCACATTCTACTTTTAGATAGTTCTAATTGTTAGGAATTTTTTTTGTTTTTTGTTTGGTCTGTTTGTTTTTTTTTTTTATCTGACAAAAAGTCAAAGTTGTCTTCTTCATAACATCCCCCCATTGTTCTAGATTCTGCCCTCTGAGGACAAGCAAAACAAATCTAATTCTTCTTCTAGGTGATAACCTTTCAAATACTTGAAGACAGGTATTATACCTTCTTTGAGTCTTCTCCTTCTTCAATTTATCCTTATAGGATGTAGACTATGCTTTTCACCTGATCCCCTCTTTTGGAAGCTTCCCAGTTGTGTTGAAATGAGGTAAAAAAAAATATATAATGCCATTCTTTTTTTTTTTTTATTAAATAACTTTTTATTGACAGAACCCATGCCAGGGTAATTTTTTACATTATCCCTTGCACTCACTTCTGTTCCTATTTTTCCCCTCCCTCCCTCCATCCTCTCCCCAAGATGGCAAGCAGTCCTATACATGTTAAATAGATTACAATAGATCTTAGATACAATATATGTGTGCAGAACTGAACAGTTTTCTTGTTGCTCAGGGAGAATTGGATTTAGAAGGTACAAATAACCTGGGAAGAAGAACAAAAATGCAAGCAGTTTATATTCATTTCCTAGTGTTCTTTCTTTGGGTGTAGCTGCTTCTGTCCATCCTTGATCAATTGAAACTAAGTTAGATCTTGTTTGTTGAAGAAATCCACTTCCATCAGAATACATCCTCATACAGTATCGTTGTTGAGGTATATAATGATTTCCTGGTTCTGCTCATTTCGCTCAGCATCAGTTCATGTAAGTCTCGCCAATCCTCTCTGTATTTGTTCTGTTGGTCTTTTCTTACAGAACAATAATATTCCATAACATTCATATACCACAATTTACCCAACCATTCTCCAATTGATGGGCATCCATTCATTTTCCAGCTTCTGGCCACTACAAACAGGGCTGCCACAAACATTTTGGCACATACAGGTCCCTTCCCTTTTTTAGTATCTCTTTGGGGTATAAGCTGCTGGATCAAAGGGTATGCACAGTTTGATAACTTTTTGAGCATAGTTCCAAACTACTCTCCAAAATGGTTGGATTCGTTCACAACTCCACCAACAATGCATCAATGTCCCAGTTTTCCCGCATCCCCTCCAACAATCATCATTATTTTTTCCTGTCATCTTAGCCAATCTGACAGGTGTGTAGTGGTATCTTAGAGTTGTCTTAATTTGCATTTCTCTGATTAATAATGATTTGGAGCATCTTTTCATATGACTAGAAATAGTTTCAATTTCTTCATCTGAAAATTGTCTGTTCATATCCTTTGACCATTTATCAATTGGAGAATGGCTTGATTTCTTATAAATTAGAGTCAATTTTCTATATATTTTGGAAATGAGTCCTTTATCAGAACCTTTGACTGTAAAAATGTTTTCCCAGTTTATTGTTTCCCTTCTAATCTTGCCTATATTAGTTTTGTTTGTACAAAAACTTTTCAATTTGATATAATAAAAATTTTCAATTTTGTAGTCAATAGTGATCTCTACTTCTTCTTTCGTCATAAATTCCTTCCTTTTCCACAGGTCTGAGAGGTAAACTATCCTATGCTCTTCCAATTTATTTATGATCTCATTCTTTATGCCTAGATCATGAACCCATTTTGACCTTATCTTGGTGTACGGTGTTAAGTGTGGGTCAATGCCTAGTTTCTGCTATAATGCCCTTCTTAAATTGTGGTGCCCAGAATCTAATATGGTACTATTAATATAGTACTGATAAGTTCTGGCAAGAGCAGAAGATATATTATCTGCTTATTCTCAGAAGTACATACCTTTGAATGTAGATGAAGATCAGTCCAAGATCATTTTTTTTTGCCTCCATATCACACTACTGACTCATATTTAGGTTGCAAATCTACTATAATTCTAAAATTTGTTTTAGAGTTTTAATGATATACTTTGTGTCTGGTATTTGTAAAATTGATTATCTTGAACTTAAGTATAAAATCTTATATTTATCCCTGTGGAATTCCTTCTTATCTGATTCTACCCAAATGTGATTACATGTCAGTATCTTTGTTGTATCTCAACTCTATCATCCAGTGCATTTGCTATGCTTCCAAGCTTTGTGTCACCTACAACTGTGATGAGCATGTCATCTAGACATTTATCTAAGTCATTGATAAAAAGTAATAAATAGTGAAGGGCCATGCATAGATCTCTGAGAAACACACATAGGAGATATCCTGCCATATTGATACTGAATGATTAATGATTCCTCTTAGAGTAAGACCCTTCTCTCACTTCTGAATCCACCTAATTGTACTACTATCTATCCCATATCTCTTATCTTTCCCCACAAGAACAAAATAATAAAATGATTTGTTAAGACCTAGGTAAACCGTGTGTCTACAACATGCCTCTGACCTAGAAATTTAGAAATCTGACCCCCAAAAGGTCCAAAGGTAAGGAGTATTATTCAACAAAAACTACTTTGAAAACTGGAAAGTACTCTAGAAGAAAGAGGTATTCTAGAAGATTACTATCTAATACCATATTTCTTAAAAAGCTCTTAATGAATACAATATAAAATGTCATAAAAAAAATCAAAGAAGAAAAGGAGAAAACTTTTATAACTATGGGTTAAGACGTTCTGATTGATAAATGATTAAACATATGATTTGTGCCCAAAGGGCTATAAATTCATCCATATCCTTTTGATTTAACAATCTACTAATAGGCATGAGTACCAAAAGATATTTTTTTAAAAAGAAAATGATCTATATGTAGAAAATATATTCATAGCAGCTCTCTTCTCAGAGCAAAAAAAATTGGAAATTTGGGGGTGCCCATCATTTTGGGAATGGGTCAATAAATTAGTATATTTTTGTGATGGAATATTATTGTTCTATGGGAAATGATGAGCAGGATGCTGTTAGAAAGAAAAAAAAAACCCTGGAAAATACTCCATGAACTCAAGCAAAATGAAATATGCTGTATACGAAGTAATAGCAATGTTCTGTGATGACTAGCTATAAATGATTTTGTTATTCTCAGTAGTCCAATCATCTATGACTACTCTGAAGGACTTATGATAAAAAAATCTTATCCATACCCAGAGAAGGAACTGATTGTGTCTGACTATAGATTGAAGTATTCTCTCTTTTTCTCTCTCTATCTCTGTGCATGTATGTGTCTCTGTCTTTCTCTCTTTCTGTCTCTGTCTCTCTCTTTCTGTCTCTGTATGTCTCTGTCTCTCTGTCTCTGTCTCTTTTTCTTTTTAATTTTAATTTAATTTTCTTGAGAGTTTTTATTTTCATTAAGGAGAGATGTATGTTTTCTTTCACAACTTGACTTTTATAGAAATGTTTTACATCATTTCACATGTGGTTTCTTAATTGTAGAAGGGATAAAGGAGAGATAATCAATTTCTAAAATTTGAAAATTTTAAAAGCAAATGTAAATTTTTTTGGAATGTAGCTGGGGAAAATATTACATAATTTTTTAAAAATTTAACTTAACTATGTTTATTTAGTTAATTTAGTTAAATTAACATAGCTCATTTAAGTATGATTAAGGGAAGAATCTTAACTAACCAAGAGATAAAAATTATCATTGAAGATAAAGTGAAAAATTTTGATTTAAGAAAATTGAAAAATGTTGCTGAAGCAAAATTAATGCATTTGGAATTAGAATAGAAGCAGTTAACTCTAGAGATGTTTTTAAGGAAATATCACTAAAAAAGTTCTGATATATATAAGATGTGGAAAATTTGTACAAATATTTAAGAACAAGATCAATTCTTTAGTAAATAAGTAGTTGAAGATACAGTGGTTAATTTTTAAATGAAAACATAAAATAACAACAATAGTATAAAGGAATATTATGAATCATTAATAGTATTAATATACATTTTATAAAGGATTAGCTAATCTCATTCTCATCAAATTGACAAAAATACCAAAAGTGAAGATGTTGATTTTTTTATGAGATTCTAGGAAGACAGACACAGAAATTCACTCTTGGTAGAGTTGTGAATTTGTCTAGACATTCTGGAAACCAATTTGGAATTGTAACCCCAAAATCAATAAGCAGTATATCAAATGAATTAGTAGTGTCATTATGAAAGATACACACACCCCAAAAAAGTACTAACTTTTAAGCATATAATGAAGAATTGGAAATGAAGTAGATACTCATCAGTTGGAAGTAGCTAAGCAAGCTAATATATGAATGTAATGCAATAATATTGCACCATAGAGATGGTGCCTGAGTCCATGATTTCACTGATATAGGGAAGTTTCAGATGAGAAAACCCCGTTTACCACTGCAGTTCAGCAACTTCTCTGCCACTTCATTAGACTGGGAGATATTTGAGGGCATTCTCTCTTTTCCTCCTTGTATTACTAATTCTTAGCACAATGCTTGGAACTTAATAGTTGATGCTTATTGGCTGCCTGATTACAATTTATAGGCTTAGAAATTTGCCTAGAGCACCAAGAGATTAAATGACTTGCCCAGGGTCACATAGTCAGAATCAATCAGAGAAAGAATTTGAATTTAGGGCTTTCTGGTCCAAGACTAGCTTTCTATCCACTATACTGTGTGCTGTTCCTCTCAGAAACATGGGGATAACTTTATGGCTACTACCATTTTCCAGTCTCTTCACTTTATAGTATTACACAGGGACAGTCTCATGGGATTGAGAGCTACCTATTCCAATCCTCTCCTCCAAATAGACCTGATTCTATCACTAGCACCACTCAAAAACTTTCTAAATTCTTAAATTCTAAGTTCAAAACATTGAGATACTTGTGGCTCCTCTTTGTTTTTTTCCTCAATATTCAATGTTATATAGTCCTGTTTATTCTCATCCACATTATGAGTTGCTTTTCTTATCTCTTTTCTGTCCTCTCTTCCCCTTCCTAATCCTTCATCATGACTATTACCTATGACTATAGCCTCTTTATCATTCTCCTTGCCTACAGTATCATTCTTTTCTAATCCATCGTTCACACAGCTACCAGATATATCTTGCCTTTTGTTCATTATTCTCTTACTCAAAATTATCAGTGGTTTCTATTTCCTTCCTACAAAATCCAAGGTCCTTAACTAGACATTCAAAGCTCTCTACAATGTGGCATAAATCTCATAATAGTCTTCATTACATACTTAATCCTTCAACAAAGGTACTCATTATTTTATCTATGACCTTGAGATCTTTCACTAAAGACATTAAAGGTCTTTATGTGGGAAAATATTTAGAACAAATAAAAAATCTCTGTGCTCTAAGAAAAAAGATTTTTAAAAAAAAGTGATATTTACAAAAGTGCTTTTGTAGCAAAGATTTGAAAACAAGAAAACTTCATTTGGGAAGAGATAAATAAATTATGGTATGTCAATGTAATGGAATGTGATGTGCTAAGAAATGCTGCATATGAATATACAGAAATATCTATAAGACATATGAATTGATGTTAAGTAAAATAAGAACTAGGGAACAGATATAAACTATGATTACAATAGTGTAAATTGAAGGAACAAAAATAACATAAACTGAATGTTTGTAATTAGAAAGACTGAACTCATCACCAAAGAAGAGATGACAAAATGCACATATTCCCATCTGTGCCCAGTAGTGGAAGACTATGGATTTGGAATACATTGTATATACTGTCATAATCAGTTGTTGTGTTGTTTTATTTTGTTGAATAATATTTCCCCCTTTTAATTTATCATTATCTGTTACAAAGTATCCTTTTTATGAGTAGAGATGGAAAAAGTATATCTTCAAAAGTACAGATGATATGAAAAACATAATATTTTTAATCTATCCATTTCCAGAAAAATGTATCCCTTGCTCTCTTACTTCCATGACATTTGCTTACATTGATTATCCCTATACCTAAAATTCATCCCTCTATGTCCATTTATTGGCATCCTGCCCATTTTTCAACACCCAAAACAAAAATTTTCTATTGCAAGGAATGCCTTGCTTGATTCCCTAGTTATTAACCTTCTCATGGCCCTCTGAGCCCTAGTTTTGTAAAATTTAGCATTGGGAATGATCTTAAAGATCATGGGATAATAGAGTAAGACCCCAAAAAATAGTTTGACTCTCTCATTTTACAGAAAAGGAACTGAATCACAAAGAACAAAATTTGCTTGCCCAAGGGCAATTTAAACATGTGTTCTGATCATTAGCTATTTCATGTTAATTATTCTACTTGTTATGTAATACTAAATTTTAATCTCCTTGAGGACAGGAACCATATCTTGGTAATTTTAATATTTAAATCATATCTCCTAGCACAACAAAATTAATAAATTATTAGTAAGTTTAATTGAACTGAATGTCTCATATTTTGATTTTGTTTTGCACTGTGGCTTATAACATTCTACTCAAAAAGCATATTTTCTAGAATGCTATTTTTAAAATAGTTTATTTTTTAATCCCCAGTGTGGAATTGATTTTATCCCCAGTCTTTTTTTCCTCCAAAAGTCTGGTTGGACACACTTATTACTCACCTCATGGCAGCAAAGAATAACACTGAGCAGAGAAAAATAAGAAAAAGGAAAGAGATTACCTATTTCAGTTCACTCAAATGCCAGCCTTGGGTCAAATTATGAGAAATACCATGACAGTAACTATCATAGATAATAAAGAAATGGTGAACAACAAGTATACCTGAATGGGGTTGAATATGTGCTCTAGGTCTTTAAAAAATAGTCTCGTAATTTAAAAAATTAAATCTACAAGAATTAAATGTTTTCTACTGCTTTCTTGGCCTTAGAATCCAAGGTAATTATAAAACTAGAGCAAGTTTTCAGGTTGCTATTTTTTGCTAAGACTGAGTACATTAAAAATATATAGTTGTTCTGATGATATTCCATATTGCTATGGGTACTGAATCAGGGTTAACTAACCAGATTGGTGCCTACAAGTAACTTTAATTAATCCTTACCTCGCTGGTTGCTATTATCAAGCCCAACTCTCTAGGTTTAATGGGATAAATGTTGGGAAAACAAAGGGAGTTTACAATGGTGTCCTCTTTCAAACTCAATCCCTGGACTTCTCTGTCATAATCTTCTCTGTTTGATTATAAGGATTTATGAGGAATAAAAATAAGCTCTTTCTTACAAAAAATAGTTCTTTTGCCCTGAGGATGTGTTTCAAATGAAGATTAATTTCATTTCAAACAATTTAGGCCATGAATTTCTCTTCAGAGAAATGATTCATCAGATCTTCAAAAAGATGTAGATGATGAAACTTTCTCTTCATGGTATAAATAAAAAAAGAATAAGTATTCCTCAATTGTTTAACTAGAAAAGAAATGGAGGTCCAGGTAGAGAATTATTATAATAATAATATTTTCTATCCTTTTTCAGGGATCTCCAAATGCAATGTCAACATGGTCCTCCAAAAGATTTTTTTACCTTAAATCACCAATGAATGTAACCCATTTAATAGACCTAAAGTCTATTTTCATGAGATTTTCTTCATTGGCAAAAGCTTGGTTACTCAGTATTCCATAGCTACATGAGGGATGGAAGTGGCGAGGGCATAGGAAAAGAGATTTTCTGGTCTTCTGGCTTCCAGTTTTGTGAGAAAAGACATCCACTCTGAGATTCTCTTCAAGGAGAAATCCCTAAAGGGAGAGACTCTCAAAAGAAGCCAGCATGTAAAGAAGTTAGTGACTTGATCATGTCTTTATCCTCAACTGCTTTCACTCAGTGAATTTCCCAGTGGATGAGATCTGGGAATATTTCTCTCTTTGTTGAAGTGAGATATATTGTTCCCAGTAGTTTATCTGTCATATTCTTATCTGCATACTCTCTCTTATATCCATTTGCTACTGGCTTGACAAAATTGGTTTATTTGCTATTGGCTATATGTGACCTTTGTGCTATTGGCATTGGGTGGGAAAGAAGCCAAACTTTAGATATATGTTTGACTTCCTAGACATTTTTAAACTAAATACCCCCCTCTCTTAAGAGAAAAGAGTGGCCAGCCACAGAAACCAATCTCCTCTTCTTCTCTGGGTAAGAATCAAAGTCTCCCTTAGAGAAGGGTAGATGGAGGAGGTTCTAGAGCTATCTATTCATGCCTCCCTTTGTACCAGTTGTAGACAGATCCATTTGGATATACACAATCTGCATGGGCAATCTATACACACATGTATGCCCTCCATATTGTTTTGTTTTCATTATGTACTGAGAGTTTTCTGAAGGTTGTCTAAAAGAAAAAAAATTAATACTTTGGATAGACATATTTATGACTTCAATAGGGATAGAGACAAGACTTTGGATCTTATTTTTATAGATAGCTTCCAGGGAAGAAACTGCCTCTCCAAGTTCAGATTCACATCTTTGAAACCTATAATTTTACCAACTTGCTTAGTCAGGGACTTGCCCAGAGTCAAAGAATTAGCATATGTCAAAGGCCTGATTTGAACTTTAGTATCCTGATCAGCTCTTTATCTACTATATCAGTCTGCATCTCAATATCATGAAGTAAAGTGTAGTCAAAACTTTGGTCTACTCATAACAAAATGATTGTGATACGGAAGAAATAATTTAATTTTTTCTTAGGTAGTTAATTTATATATAGTTTTACAGTTAAATAAAACACTGAAATATATATAAAATAAACAAACAAACAAAAAAAAAACCAAGATAGCATCATTATGTATTTTAAAAGAATAGCAAGTTGCATGTGATGGATTTTAGATTCCATGTGCAATCATCTTTTTTTCTATTCTACTATATTATGGAAATACTTGTTTTAGGTCTTAAGTTTGGAGTAAAAGAAATTAAATTAAAAATAAATAGTACCTAACACAAGGAGAAAGAAGCAAATGAAAGAAATATAAAACTTGCACACAAAGTGGAATATTGCAAGCAGCATTTCTATAACATCAATCATAGAAAAGCAAACATAGTTTTGATATACAAGACCTATTCAAATAATCCTTTCTGCCCTAAAGAACAGAGTAGTTGATAAACAGTCCGGTTTGATGACTCAGAGGCTGAACAGTAGCAGCAGTAGCAACAGTTTCTTGAGGACTAGATCATCCCTTCCCTTTCCCTACCCCACTTCTTGTTCTTGACACAGTGCTCTATACATAGAAGGATCTTAATAAATGTTTGTTGAATTGACTTGAGTGAGAATAACTAACATCTGTGTGGGGCTTTACAGTTTACAAAGTGCTTTCCCACATATTATCTCAGTTGTTCCTCACAACCTTGTGAGACAAGCAGGGCAGATATTATTATCTTTATTTTTTAAATGAAAAAACCAGAAGTTCAGAGAGGATGACATACCATAACAAGTAAGTGGCTGAATTGGGGCTTGACCTGACCTTTTCTGACCACAATTCCTGTCTTTTTTCTATTATTTACATCATACAGTTTTCCCAGTTCTCATAAATCCATGGAAGCAATTTCTGCTAATATTTAAAAAACCAAGCAGATAATTCTTATAACCCAGCTACCCACCCACCTTAGTCTATCAAAGAGAGTTTCTATATTCCTGTTCCTTTCTTTGAATCCTGAAAAGTTTAGGAATCCTCATGAATGACAGCCCAAAGGACCATAAAGCTAAGCTTATCAGACTTTTCTGAAAATTGTGTTGTTTTTCAGTTGTATCTTACAAAATACAAATCCATGGGTCCCAAAGGATTTCTGTTATGGACACTCTATACTATACTTAGATATTCACCAGATTATGAACCAAAGAGACTGGTAGAATGGAAATGACATTAAAAGAAATAGAGGAAAGAGTTTAAGGGATAGATTTAGTGGAAAAGACTATTTCAGTTTTGGTCATGTTGAGTTTGAGACATTGAGGAAATATATAGGCAGAGGTATACAGCAGGCAGTTTTTGACATTTAGAGTTTAGAAAAGATACTAAGAACAGATAGATTTAGGAGTCAACAATATAGAGATGACATTTGTTTATCTAGAAACTGATGAAAGCACCAAACAATTTGAAGTGTAAAGGGAGAAGAGACAAAGGCACATTACAGAGCCATGAGACAAATCAGACTTTGGGGACAGGAAATATTGGAAAAGAATGGATAGGCCAGTAGAATCTCAGGAGGCAGATACTTCTCAGTTTATTGGCCTTCCTAAAAATTCTTATTATTTCTTTTTAATAAGTTGATTCTAAGAAGATAAAGAGAAGTATCACACACGGCAAACTGAGATCCAAGCTAACTTTTTTCAAAAAGGATGTCCAAAGCTTTACGCAATGCCTGGAACACAGAAGACACTTAATAAAAGCTTGTTTATTTGAACAGAAATTAATGAAGATTATTTTTTAAGTGTTTCTATTAGCAAGTTATATCATCTTTGGACCTTGGTTTCCTCATCTATAAAATGGAAAATTTGGACTCAATGTTCCCTAAGGATTTTTCTGGCATTAACATTCTGGGATTCTTGTCCCTTCTTATAAGTTGAAACCTCTCCCTTCCTGGCAGGCTGTCTGAGTCGTGAAATGCCACCTTCTGTTGATACTGCAGCTGTAAAAATGTTAGGTTTTTTTGGATCACTGGATTTTACAAAGCCAGCAGTGATGACGTACAAGATATTTCAGTGGCGGCTGGCAGGTGCACTAATAATGATATCTTTGACTTGTTTTCTATAATATTAACAAAAAGACAGGACAAATGAGAGGTATTTGTCAGTATTTTCTCTTGTACAGTTACTGGAAAATGTCTAAGGTGGTTTGGGAGGAAGTAGATAATACTCTCACACCAGTCACTGACATCTGTCAATGACATTCATTATTTCTAGATACACAAAATTTATTCTGGTTAAGTCAGTTGTCTCCGGTCCAGGAGGAACTATGTGTGCTTCGGGCATAAATCTGAAAAAGACCCTCACAGAGCCTCACATCACTGGGGAGGTGTTCTTTTCCTTTGATAATGACAAGCTAAAAATTATTCCTTTTAGGGTGAACAGGTGAGAGGAATCCAAGGGCGTTAATATACAATAATCAGAATTACTGTGTCTCAGTAAAGCTGTCTTTAAAGTGAAATCATGAACAAGGTACTTCATGTCTCATTGGTCCCTTTTGTAAGGTGGAAGGCGGATTGTAGTGTTATAGTTTTGTTGTCCTCCTCCTCCCCCTTTTTGAGATAACTGGCATGGTCCTAGACATCAGAGGTCGATTGTTCTGTTCTTCTTAGCACTTAAAAGGTATCAGTTTCCTACACCTATTGCCTCCTCCTCCAGCCATGATTATACCATTGCAGCTGAGAGGAGCAGTAGAAAGCTCTGTCCCTCTGTCTCTCCACATGCATGAATAATATGGCTTCCTGCTGCCAGGGTCTTTGACTCCACTCCCTTAAGCATCAATACTATTTTAAATGCATTGAAACAACAGCATAGAAGAATGATAAGTTGATGTTCTGTTTTTGTGGATGTTTTGTTGAAACTCAAAAGAGAATGAAAAATGTTGAGAAGTTGAAGGCCAAGCTTTCTAGAAATTCTTCTTCATTTAAAAGTCTACTTACCCAAAACAACTTCAGCTTTTTGACAGCCTAATTATATTATCCCCTTTCAGGTGATCACATTCCTCCACTTTATTTCCCTTCTTTCTGTAAACAACTTGATATTATGACAAGGATTCAAACCTATAAATTCATAGGGAAAGCAATTATGGGATGAATGATTACCATCAACAGGGACTAAAAACCCATAATAAACCACATTTGTTCTTGAATATAATCTGAGACTTACAAAATAACAGGCATGTAAACTTCAGCTTAAGAAAGATCTCAGAGATGACATTGTCTCAATTGTAAGTCATCTAATGTGGTCTCATATTCCACAAGACTTCATACATCTTGAATATAAGAGGGATATAAGTAATGATAATTTTTTTTTTCTTCTGTGGTCATATCTGATCATGTTCCTATCTCTCCTTTGAAAAAATAGGGATAGAAATATAAGCACGAGTAAGTAAAGTTCAGCTTAAGAACCATGTTATACATGAAATAGCCTTATAATGATATATGCCCTCCTTAGATTTTCCAATAGCAAATCCTCATAGAGGAAGAAAAGATAGATTACTACCAAATCTATACTTTTAGCCTTGACCTCTCTTCTGAGTTTCAGATTTGTCTCAGCTGCTGCCTACAGAACATATCCACCCAAATGTCCTACCTACATCTCAGATCAGTGTTCTTTTGATGCAGCTTAACTTTTTCTCTGAATTAGCTCCTCCTTTGAATTTTCCTAGGATTCTGTTGTTGTTTTTGCTAATGGCCCTGCCATTCATCTAAGTCTCTCACTTCTTTAAGGATCTCTATCTCGAGTGTCAGATCTGGCAAGTTCTCATGCTGATTTCTCTTCCCTATTTCCACTTCAATCACTCTTGATCCTGATTGGTCCTGAGTCCTGATTGCTATCTAATTAAAATATCGAAATGCTCATCTAATAAATCTTTTAAATTTCTCTCCCTTTCCATTCCAATTTCATATTATTATCAGACTATTTTTTTCAATGTACAAATCTGGTCAGGGGAGGGGGACATCTTCAATAGCTCCCTATTGTCTAACAAGTAAAATTAAACTCTTTAAATCAGTATTTGATGCCCTACATATTTTGGAACTACTTTGCCTTCATAGTATCACTCATGTAAATCACCTCTATGTAGTATAATTTGTAGGAAGACTATTGATTTCTGTCCCTTAATTATTCACTGCACATGCCTGCCTCCATGCCTTTGCTAGTGTTTTTAATGACTAGAAAGTCCTTCTACCTCATATTTATCTCTTGAATTCCTACATATCTCTTAATGTTCAATGCAAATGCCACCTCATCCATGAAGCCTTCCTTGCTTCCTCTACTCCTTTTAGTAAAAAATTTTCTCTTTAGATCTGCAAAAGCAATTTTTTACACCTCTCTGATTAATTAATCCACTTATCCTGTAGTACTTGTACATCTATTTGTTTCTTTCCTATTCCAATGCCAGTCAATGAGTTCTGTTGTTGTTACAAAATACTGGATACAGTAAGAAATGATTGTGAGTAGAAAAGCCATCAATAAATTAGAAGAACAAAAAAAGGAAAGTCCATATTATTCAAGGAACCTCTCAAGTAGATCTACATGCAACTTCAATAAGCATTTATTAAGCACTTTTCCTTTCCCTCCACCTCCCCAACATCATGCTAAGCACTGGCAATATAAATACAAGGTAAAAAATATTCCTGCTTTCAAGTAGTTTATATTCCAATGAAGAGGGAGAAAATACAATTGAATGCTAAAAAGCAAGAAGGGAAGAGAGGAGAAGGTATTCACACTGACACATGGTGCAGAAGGCAGAAGAGATGGGGCAAGGCTGAAGAAATGGCTATCTTGGGCTACCCTGAGGACTTCTTCAAAATAGAATTTCTAGGTTGTTGTTATTCAAATTATTTCCAACTCTTGTGACCCTATTTGGGGTTTTCTTGGCAAAGACACTGAAATGATTTGCCATTTCCTTCTCCAGCTCCTTTTACAGATTTGGGAAGTGAGGCAAATTGAGTTAAGTGACTTACTCAGAATCACACATTTTCATTAGTATCTGAGGTCTGATTTGAACTCAGGAAGTCAAATCTCCCTGACTTCAGAGCTGGTACTCTATTTACTAAAGCACTTAATTGCCAAAGCTTTACTAGAGGCAGAGTCTTTCTCTCTCAGCCTTAATGAGAAGGGAATGGGAAGATAAAAGAAAAATGTATCCAAAAAAGGGCCACTGACCAACATGATAAACAAATCAATCAAGCACAAAGTACCTGGATTTAAGGTCTTTTAAAAATTATCTCTTATTAGAAACAATTATACTCTGTGAACAAAAACAAGAGAATAAATCTCCACATAAAACCTTAAAATATGAACTATTTATATTGTGAACTAATTTGAAGTAATTTGAACTTGAACTTATTTACATTAAAAATATAATAATATAAAATTTAGAATTTTTGCTGAAGAAAGAAAGCTAAAATATTCAATTTACCCACTTCTAACATTAAGGACAAGGCACATAAATATTCAATACACAAACTCAAGAATACAAAACATGTCAATTTCATTTTCTGACCAGTGTACAGCCAAAGAGGGATAGAAAAGAAATCAAAGGGATAAAAAAAGCTTCAGCAAGATTTGAACAAACCAATCAACTCTCTTCACCCATAGGATGATGTAAGTTAGAGATAGAGATGATCCCCTTTAGCCCCTTCATTTCACAAAGGAGAAAAGTCACCAATATGGAACATGACTTACCAGAGAAATAACACGAGTAGCAAATAGAAGAACATATTTTGAAATCACATTCTCCTGACTTCAAATCTATGCTGTGGTCCACTTCCTCAAGTTCCCTCCTTCTTATGATCTTTCTAATAGTTCAGCAACAGTCTTTTCCCACCCCCATCATTAATCCCACCCCAGAAAAAAGATATGTTTTTATTTATAAATTTCAAAAATTATTCTAGAAAGAAAAAAAGCTATCTTCACACTAATAATGTAGGAAGGAACAATTTCAGCTCTATACAAAGCTCTATGCTTTGAAATCTAGGAGGTTAATGAAAACTTTAGCAGCGATTTCATTTTATTTTGACATTCCTCAATGGATAGATTATTCTTTAAGGCAGATATTCTTAACTATTTTTTGTGTGTATTCTGAACCCTTTTGGCAGCCTGTGAAACTTATGGATCCCTTCTTTTAAGAATGTTTTAAAACTCACAAGATAAGATGCATAAGATTAGAAAAGAAACCAATTATGATGAAATAGTTATCAAAAATCTATTTTTAAAACCTAAATACATAGGGCCCATATTAAGAATTCATGCTTTAAGGAGAATGGTGCTCTCTCATTCACCATTGTCAGTTATATTTGGAATAATTCCACAGGGCAGCAAGGTGGCATATTAGTTAGATCTAAGGAATATCTAAGTTCAACTCCAGCCTCAGACACTTAATTGCTGTGTGGTCCTAAGCAAATCATTTAATCTTATTTGCCTCACTTTCCTCATTTGTAATATGAGTTGGAGGAGGAAATGGTAAACCACTCCAATAACTTTGTCAAGAAAACCCAAAAGGAATTACAAAGAGTCAGACATGTCTAAACAAACAGTAATTTATTTGATAATCAGTAAATCAATCAAAAACTTCTCTTTAGCATATCATAACTGCTAGTCAGGGGTACAAGGTACTGGATAACAAAAATGCAAAAGTAAAGAACTTCCTTCAAGAAGCTTTTATTTTACTGAGAACATAAAAATATTTAAAAATGAGTAAATATTGAATATATATGTATATAGACATAAATGTCTATATACACATATATTTGCATATTCACACATTTATGCATGTCTTCTCTTGGAGAAGATACTTAGAACTGAAAGTTCTGTTCTGAAAGAACTGAAAGAAGCAGTAGTGAGAAGAGAAAGTATTCAAGATATGAGAATAGAAGTCATATACAACAAAGTAGGCCTTTTTGGCTAATATAGAATATACAAGTAGGAGAGTATGTAATGAGTTTGGAGAGGTAAGCAGTAATCAGATAATGAAGGACTTTAAATGACAAATGAGTTACTATTTTATCTCTGGAGCAATTGGGAATCCTTGTAATATATATATATATATATATATATATATATATATATTTTAACAAAGGAATGGTATGAACAGACTTGCATTTGAAGAATATCAATTTGGCGGTTGTATGGAAAAGGGTTTGAACACGGGAGAAATTGGAAGAAGAGATGGGTTAAAGGTAATGAGGAACTTGGGTAGCCATAGGTTGAGTAGAGAGAATGGGACAGATGTATGAATGTGAAGGTGGTAGAACAAAATTTGGTAATTAGACGAGGGAGACTACAGGGAAAGTAAAGAGTAGAGGATACCTGCTCCATGAAGTTGCAATGTTGGCTAATTATAAAAATGATGGTACTCGTGACATAATAAGTAAAGTTAGAAGGGATATGTTTAAGATTAAAGATGATGAAGTCTGCTTGGGATGTCCATAGTACAATCAGGTAGATATAATCAGGGGTTACTAGAGATTCAGGATTGGATTCAAGAGATAGAGAGAGCTGGTAGATTTGGAAATGGACTCAACTCCATGGAGAATAGAGTAGATAATGGACAATGATGAAATAATCAACAGAAAATGGAGAGAGAACAGAAAATAAGGTCCAAGAAAGAGTCTTGGGACATACCTATACATAAGAGAAGTAAAATAGAAGAGGAACCTGCAAAATGCACTAAGAAGAATTAGTCAAAAAGGCAAGAAGAAATAATGATGTGACTTTAAAAATTAATGAATTTTTGTTTAAAAGGATTACATCTATCAGTATTTTCTGTATTAGAAATTAAAACAAATTTAAAATGTTATTATTCATTTTAAAATAAGCTATTTTACATATTAACATAAATATTTTTATGAAAAATAATTATATTTTCCAAACCAAAAAAGATAGTGAAAACAGCAGAATTATTTTACATATTTTTGCAAGTCTCTTGTATGTCTGGAATAATAGAAGATAGCTAGATTGTCCTATCTGCCGTTGTATCCAACCCATTATGTTGTTTTGGTTGAAATAGAGGAAGAATATCTGACCTCATATAAATGCATAGCTGGAAAAAGGGAAAGCATTTTAATATGCAATTAATTTCTTCCTATTGGTAGGAAAATAAAACCTACAAAAACCTACCTGAAAGGGCCTTCACAATGCCTAGTGGTCAGAGGGACCAAACTATGGCTACCATTGATCTAGATCAGGGGTATGGAACCCTTTTTTCTGCCAAAGACCATTTGGATTCTAATAATATCATTCATGGACTGTACAAAATTATCAACTTAAAGAATAAAACAGTTGGAAGTTGTTGTACCCAGCTTTCAGTTCATCATCATCTATTTACCTTAGCAAGTAATTTCATGAGCCTTATACAACATGCTGGCCAGATGTTTCTGCCTCTGGTCTAGATAATTTCAGAACCCTTTTGAACTCTAAATGCTAAGATTCTTTTGTCAATACAACTACAAAGAGATTCAATAAACAAATGTTTTGAGGTTAGTTGGATTCTTCACTATTCTTAGCTTTTCATTTGTTCTCATAAAATTTTCAAAAGTTCTCTTCTAAATGAAATAACTGCAGCAGCCCACTAAAGAAAAACTGTTTTGTGGGCTAGAGCAATTATGGTTTCCTTACCACTATTCTAACTCTTATGACTTCCCAATTCACTTGAATCCAAGTTTTCTAAGTTGTTTTTCTCTCCAGTAAACTTGCTATCACCTTCCCCATTTTACTAATACCCTACAAATCAAATGACACTGCACAAAGCTGACAACTTGGGGCTGATCCATAGGTTTTTATTAAATTTTCCAAATTTAGATTCCAAGAAAGAATCCCAAGCATAAAGAATCACGAAATGGACAAAATTAGACCAAGCTAATTGAGCTGGCATTATTTCTTAGAATTAATCAGCTATAGTTTTAAGCTGTTTTGTCTAATAAGTTATAAGGAGCATTGAGACTAATCTTCTGTTGTTAAAAGCCCTTTGACTATAGACTCCAAAGCAGTAAATCCTATATCTCTTTTCTCCCATTGAGCTTTTTCAGGGAAGCCTGAAACCTTTCCCTTTTGGAACAGGGAGTCAATTTATCTTTATTTTAGACATTTGTGTTGTTTTTCTTTAACCATAGACTTATGTTAGTCTGGGTATGATTACTGGAAATGAAGTTAAAAGAAGATAACTAAAGGAAAAATATCCCCAGAGGAGAGAGAGAAATAGATCTAAGACTGATGTGTTTCTACCAGAAGTGATATCTCTAACTGGGAGCTTGGAGCTAACTAGAGAACAAAAAGTTTTAGAGATACTTTGATTCTATTTGCCAGCATAAAGAAGTAATCTTCATACAAAGAATCATATCTGGGCAATGAATCAGTAGTGAGGGGGAAGGGGGGAAGAATAGTTAAATAATATTGATCACCATACCACATCCCACTTCACTTAAATTATCTAGGTCAATTATCTAGCTCTTTATTTCATCTGAAGAAGCATAGTTGAAAGTTCAGTTAAAAATGACATTTAATGTCTGTTTCTTTCTACTCTCCCCCATCTTGTCCTCTAGCACCTTGATTTCAATATTACTAACATCCATTAATAAAATAATTCATAATTTTTAAAAAATATTGAGTTAACTGAAATTTCAGCATAATTCCTTTTTTTGTTCTTATGTGTTTTATTTCAATTATTTAAAAATATTATTGTGAAAAATATCTATAAATTTCATCAGAACACAAAAAAGGGCTAAAAACCCAGCTTTTAAAAGAAGCCAAGGCAGAACCAAGATGCCATAGTCTTAACTCTGCTGCTTAACTCCGCTGAATTCATCCCCTCCAAACAACTTTAAAATAATTCCTTAAATCAAATATAAAATGGCAGAGTAAAACAAAAAGTCAAAGTAAGACTTTTTTACACCCCAAAACAACTTAGAAAGTCCAAAAGACAATTGGGGGGAGGGGGAGTCGAAACTGGCCTTAGTATCAACACCAATACTGGATACCACAGCAGTAGCAATTAGCAATAGCAACTTTGGGAATTTTAAGCCTAAAAACAGTGTGAAAGTGACAGAACTGTGCAAAAGGAGGTTACAGGAGATTCTGATGGCTCAGGGTACAGTTGGTGCTGACTCTCAACTCTACCTCTAATATGCAATTTTGGATCACAGTTCTAGGGCTAAGAGGAGTGCTTGTAGTCTCTCACAAGAGAGCAGAAGCCCCAGTCACAGTCCCAGGGCTGAGAGAAATACTAATGCTTGCAGCTGGAGGAGAGCTGGAGACCATATTTCAATAATTTAAAAAGGAAACCAGCCCCACAATCTTAGATCCAGAGGGTAAAATAGCAATTGAAAGTACCCACCAATCATATCCTGAAAGATATTCCAAAATGAAAACTCCCAGGAATATTATAGTCAATTTCCAGAGTGACCAGGTCAAGGAAAAGATATTGCAAGCAGCAGGAGATGGGGAAGTCAAATATTATGGACCTACAATAAGGATAATACAAGATTTGTAATTTACACATTAAAGAGCAGAGGGCTTAAAATATATTTCTGAAAGTAAAGGAGTTAAGATTACAACCAAGAATAGCCTACCCAGAAAAACTGACTGCAATCAATCCTCAACTTCAAGGAGGTAACGTTCATAATCAGGGAAAAAATTAAAAATGCAACTGTTGTTACATTGAAACTACAGGAAGTAGTGAGTTAGTTTCTCTCTCTCTCTCTCTCTCTCACACACACACACACACACACACACACACGCGCGTGCGCACACGCACGCACACATACACAGTAACTTTTTGTGCCAAAGTGCATTTGTAGACAGTCCACTATTTAGTTTATTTCACACTTTTATTTTCTTATTAAACCACATCACTGATTTTGTGTGCTTGCACTTAGAGCCCAAAGAACTTGCATTATTCTTTGGGGACATAATTGCACCTGAGTTTTGAAGGCAATGAAAATATCTAGTAAATGCATGGACACTCTTTACAACAATAGCATGAACAAAACTAGTGTAGCACCTAGTAGGATATCAGCCACTCCACAAAATTTTGTGTATTGTGCCCCTTATTTGTTTTCTCTACTGCACATAGCTGTTAAGATTGCACTGTTGTCAACACTAAAGTGAAAAGGAGGTTACAAATAAAATCACTTGAATGCTTGAAATTGAGAAAATTAAGCATGCAAATATTGAGGACTGATAATATAATTCTTCAGGGGTGGAAGGAGAGAATAGATGTTTCATGAAATAGTAGACTTTCAAGCATTTCTGATATAAAGACCAAAGATTAGTAGGAAAAATGATAATCAGTCACAAGACTTTAAAGAAGCTTAAAAAGATAAACATGAAAGAGTAATCATAAGAGACAATGAAGCTAAACTGTTTACATCCCTATATGGGATGATGATATGTGTAACTCCTAAGAACTTTATTATTATTTGAACAATTAAAAGGTAACTACATAGAGGAAAGGCATGAGTTTGAATTACTTGTTTAAACAATTAAAAGAAAACTAAATAGAGGAAAGGCATGGGTTTGAATTACTTATTTTGGGATGTCTCCCAAAAAATGAGAGGTGAAAGAATGCACCGGGAGAAGGGAAAAGGGAGAGGTAGAATAGGGATATTTTTCTCACATAAAAGAAATATACAAAGAAGAGCTTTTTTAGTGATGGGGAAAATAATTGCTAAACAATAGCAAATCTTGAATTTCACTCTCAATGGAATTAGGTCCAAGAGGGAAGAAAATACACACATTCATTTGGATATAGAAATATATCTTACCCAATAAAAGAGGAAGGGACATTAGGAAAAAAGATGATGAAGTAGGATGGGGTAAAGGAAATGGCACGTTAAGGGAGAAGTAGTCAGAAGCAAAACAGATTTGGACAAGACAAAAAGGGAGAAGGATAAATAAAAGAAAATAGTATGAAGAAAAATACACAATAATCAAAACTGAATGCAAATAGGATAAACGCACCCATAAAACAGGAGATAGCAGAATATGTTACAAGCAAGAATCTAATAATATGTTGCTTACAAGAAACACACTTGAAACAGAAAGATGCAAACAAATTTAAAATAAAGGGCCAGAGCAGAATTTATTATGCTTCAACTGAAGTAAAAAGAAGAAGAAAAAAGCAAGGGTACCAATCATGAACTCATACCAAGTAAAAGCAAAAATAAACGCAATTAAAATAGATAACTAGGGAAATTGCATTTTGCTAAAAGGTGCAATGGACAATAAATTAATATCATAATGTAGACAGCAACTTTTTTATATCTATCAGAAAAGACAAAATTTTGGGGGGAAGAGAGAAAATATATTTACTAATAAACTATTGATTGAGTTGTGAAGTGGTTCAACTATTTTGGAGAACAATTTAGAACTATGCACAGAGGGCTCAAAAACCGTATATTCTTTGATTTAACAATACTACTACTGTGTTTGACTGAAGAAATCAGTGAAAAATGGAAAGGACCTGTACATGCAAAAATATTTATAATAACTTTTTTGTGGTGTAAAAAACCGGAAATTGAGGGGATGCTCATTAATTGGGGAAATGGCTGAACAAAGTGTGGCACATAATTGTGACAGAATACTGTTTTGCTGTGAGAACAGTTAGGGGATAATTTCAGAAAGAACATGCCAACCTCTATATGAACTAATGTAAAATGAAGTGAGCAGAATCAGACCATTGTGCACAGTAACAGCAATGTTGTAATGAGGTTCATCTGTGAAAGATTTGGCTACTCTAATCAATATGATGATCCAAGACAATTCCAAAAAATTTATGATGGGGAAAAATGTGATTCACATCCAGAGAAAGAATTAATGAATTCTGGGTACAAACTACAGGAGGATTCTCTCTCTCTCTCTCTCTTTTTTGTATCATTGCTATTACGTATTGGATGATGTTCTTCATTATTCCATGTGTATAACTGATATAATTTTGCTTACTTTTTCACTGCGTAGGGGCAGGAGATGAAGGGAGAGAAATTACAACTCAAGTTTTAAAAGAAAAAAGATGTTTCAAATAAGTACATTTTTTTAAATAAAAGAATCCCAACTTACCTCAGTTCTCTAAGAAAATTTACAAATAGACATTCACCATATAGTTTTTCATACAAAAGCTACAGTGACCTTGATAGCGATGTGCTTTATAAAAAAGTGAAAATCACAGACCAAGAAGTAAACAGAATCTATAGGCACAATTTTATCTAAGCTAAGGGTAAACACATAGAAAGAAAAAGACTAAGATATGCTCACACAGTCTAGAATGAGCTGATACCTTCTGGACAACTTGGTCCAGGATTTCTACATGCCTATAGCTTTGTGTTTTGCAAAAAGTCCATGAATTTCCTTTATACAAAATTTGCTTTAGTCTAATCTACCCTACTGGGATCAATTATATTATTATTAAGCTGACTAGTTAAAAATCTAAATGTTCATAAGATAAAGCCTGTTGGAAAACTATTTGTCTATGAACAGTGAAACTTCATAATCAGATTCTAATGTTGTCTAATATTTGATAATGTCAGAGTCACACAGAATTATATGCAACTAGAAAGACTGCCACTGGCAAAGAATAATAAGTTTATCACATTTACATATAGATGAAATTTCTCTTTGCCTTCTAATTGTTGTCATTCTATCATATTTGTAATGTTCTTATAAGAAGGTTGATTTATGTGTCATATCACCTACTTAACAATACAATACAGGTGACATCAAGGTTTTCTCACCACAGTACAATGAATGGAGGTTTTTAGATAAATATCAGTGAATTTAGTGACCCCTTTTCTAGTAACAGAGAGGCTTTTGTAAGCCAGTTTTTAAGGTAACTTCTGTTAAGCCTCTTAAGCATAGTGGCAGTACAAGAGGGACTGAATTCTATCATATAGTTTTAGGTACAATTTTTTCATATCAAGCATCTTCTAAAAGTTGGCACACAATAGACAAGCAGCCAGTAAACAGAAAATATGGAAGATTAGTAAAAGAGTGGGGATGATAAAAGAGACAATCTTCTGGAGAAAATAGGATTGGATGGGATGATTTGTGTATGCACAAAGATTTCTCTTAAAAAGAAGGGCCACTTCTTCATATAAGACACCCTTGATGGAAGAGATAGTGGGAGAAAGTATCTATCTTAACAATGTTAGATAAGGAGTAGGGGAGAAGAAAAAGCACATAGATCATTTTCAATCAACAAATATTTATTAAGTTTTTTTTTTTCAGTGAAATACAAAGCAATGTTTTGGGGAAATGTGGGAAAAGGGATTGAAAAGTTTGGGGAAATGTGCTATAAATTTCATTTTCTGCTTTCATATCTTTGCAGGACCATCTTTTATGCTTTAATTGCATTCTCTTCTTATCTCTACCTCATAGAATTCTTGAATCCACTTAAGAGTCAACTCCTATAAGATAATTTTTGACTCTTCCTAATTATTAATACCATATTCTCAAATTTATTTTATGTGTTTATTTGCTTATATATTGTATCTCCCAACTGAATGTAAGCTCCTTTGAAAGTAGGTCTGTTGTTTTGTTTTTTTCATTTTTGCCTTTGTATCCCCAGTCCATATAATTGTTGTTTAATAAATGCTTGTGAAATTGAATTAATGTATGGAATACATTTTTGGAAATTCTTAAGTGCCACATAAATGGCAGCATTACTATACAATCAAAAATTCTATATAATCAAAAATCTAAAAAAAAAAATTCGACTTACATTTTACTTGTTTATAAAGGACTAGAGAAGATATCAAAGATAAGACAAAATAGGAACTTAATTGGACATAATTCATAGACAACTAAATTGTGGACTTTTATTTGGATAGCTCCTAGTATTATGATGAAAATCTGCTTTTTAAATGTATTTTTAAATAGATGAAAAAAGTTCTCATTTAAACAAATTAATACAAATCTGTATCCAATTAACCAACTTTGTACTGCTATGCAGAAATAGTCATTTTGTCTCTCATATTGTATCACAGAATATTAGAACTGGACAGGAACTGAAAAATCTTTTAGTCTAACCAATCAATTTAATTTTGAAAGCAAAGCCCAGAAAATTGATATATTTGATATGAGATAACAGCTTCTTTGTGGTAGGGCTTGAATCTAAATCCATGTCCCAAGACTCCTAGTCCAGGGCTCTTTGCATTAAACCATAGTTAACCCCTTCAATCCAACCTAAGAGATATTTATTAAATACTAACCTGCACTATACACAGTTATAAATGGCTAAGTATAATCATATGGAATTCTTGAATGATGACATTTTCTTTAAGTGAATGTTTCATAATGATATCTGTTTTATAACCATCTCTAATTCAAGTGTCAATAATCTTTCCAAAGTGATGTACCAAGGTTCCAATTCCCATTCTTATGTCTTGAGAATGGGCTACTTACCATTTCTGGAAAGGGCAGTAATTCAAGGATTAATAAACAACCAAGTGTTTATTAAATTTCTACCATGTGCCATATATTTGCTAATTACTGGGGATAAAAGGACAAAGACTGAAATAATTCCTACTTACAAAGATTTTAAATTATAAAAGAGTAAATTAAAAATATATTCAGCATAAATATAAATAAATGAATATAAAGTAATTTTATACATAAGGCAATTTAGGAGAAATGGTACTGATAATTTAGTGGTTAAGGAAAGTTTTCAAGCAAAAAAAAAAAAAAAAAAAAAAAAAAAAAAAAAAAAAAAGCCTGATTTAAGTATTGAAAGGAAACTCTGTGAGGCAGAAGTAAAGATTCTAAGTATATGGCAGAGTAGGTACAAAGACATGAAAAAGGATATATTTGTAAGGAACAAAGAAGTTTGACCTGGACAGAGTGCAGGTTAAAAACTAATGTCCAATGAAGCTAGAAAGATAGGCTGAACAGGTTTCAAGAGCTTTAATTTTTTTTAAGAGTTTATATTTGATCCTAGGGACAATAGGAAACTACTAGGCTTGATAAAAGAGGAGAGTTACATTGTGAGATCTACTCCTAAGGAAAAGACATCAGACACCAAGATACTGGAGTAGAAGAAGCACTCCTGCCAATTTTCCCAACATGCCTTTCCAATAAACTTTAAAATCATGCCTTAAATTGAATACTGAAATGGCAGAGTTAACCAAAGATCAGGGAAAGATCAGGGTGATAACTTCTAGCCCAAGACAATTTTGGAGGGTAAAATGAGAGATCTGTGACATGGAAGAGGAAGTTGGCCCAGAATACCTATGGATGAAACACTAGTGAGAGAACTAGATAGTGGTTACAGATGCATCAGCCCTTTGGAAACTCTCAATCCAAAGACAGTAAGAGGATCTGGCAATTGATCAGAAAGAGATTATAGAGGGCTCCTATACTAGCACTGGAAGCCAGACCAGATGCTGTTTGACAAATCCATTTCCTCTACTTATTGCAGATCATAATCAAGGATCCAGAGAAGCATTTTCATTCAAAAGGGAGCAGAATCCCTGAAGAGAAGTACTGCTTTTCATCAAAAGGTTTTAGGGACTCTAAGAAATAGTCTGATATAATATCATTCTACCTTCTCACCTTTATGAAACCAGAAATAGAACCTAAATTTAACATGATGTTTAAAGTCAAGAAATAGGGTAGAAAATGAAAACAACAACAAATAAAAATGTACCATGTTGTCAGGGAAAGTCAAAATATAAACTCAGAAGACAATGAAGTCAAAATAGCTACAAACAAAACTTCCAAGGAAAAAAAATGTGAACTGAATTAGAATACAACAAAAATTCCTAGAAGAGCTTAAAATACTGATTTTCAAAATCAAACAAGAATAGTAGAGGAAAATTGGGCAAAGAAATGAGAACAAAGAAGAATATTGTGCAAAGATAATTAACAAATGATAAAAGAGGCACAAAAATTAGTGAAGAAAATAACATTTTAAAAATAGAATTGGCCACTAAAGAAAATAAATTTTTAATTATTAATGGAAACTAAGCAAGTAGATACTAATTACTCCATGAGATATAAAGATACAATAAAACAAAGTTAAAAAATGCAGAATTGGAAGAAAATTTGAAATATCTCATAAAAAAAATTGATTTAGAAAATAGAGCAGATAATTTAAGAATTATTGGAGTACCTGAAATCCATGATCCAAGACATATCTAGGAAGAACTGCTTTAATAACCTAAAACTAAAGGGAAAATAAAAATTAAATGAATCTATTAGTACTAGGAATCTGATCATAGAGGCAATAGCAAGCTACTAGACTTGATAAAGGAGGAGAGTTATATAGTGAAATCTACTTCTAATGAAAAGACGTCATAAGCCAAGATAAGGGAGTAGAAGAAACACTCATACCAACTTTCCCAGCATTCCTTCCTAATAAATTTTAAAATGATACCTTAATAAAGATCTCAAAATGTCATATATATTAAGCTAAATCTCAGAGCTCTTAGGTCAAAGAAAAATATTTCTAGCACAACAGAAAGAAATAATTCAAATATCATGGAACCATAGTCTGGAGACCCAAGATTTAGTGGCCTCCACATTAAAGAAAAGGGCTTAGAAAATGATATTCCATTCCCCAGTTAAAAATGATCAAAGGATATGAACAAGCAATTTTCAGATGACAAAATTAAAGCCATTTATAGTTATATGGAAAAAATGCTCTAAATCATTATTGATTAGATAAATACAAATTAAAACAATTCTGAGGTACCACCTCACATCTCTCAGATTGGCAAAGATGAAAGGAAAAGATAATGATAAATGTTGGAAGGATTGTGGGAAAACTGGGACACTAATGCATTGTTGGTGGAGCTGTGAAATGATCCAACCTTTCTGAACATCATCTGGGACTATGCCCAAAGAGCTAAAAAACTGTGCATACCCTTTGACCCAGCAGTACCACTACTGAATCAGTATCCCAAGGAAATCGTAAAGGAGGGAAAAGGACCTATATGTGCAAAAAATGTTTGTAGCAGCTCTTTTTATGGTAGCAAAGAATTGGAAAAAGAGTGGATGCCCATCAATTGGGGAATGGCCAAACAAGATGTGGTACATAAAGTTAATGAAATATTATTGTTCTATAAAAAATGATGAATAAGCTGATTATAGTAAAACCTGGAAAGATTTACATGAACTGATGCTAAACAAAACAAGCAGAAGTAGGAATAATTGTACATAATAGGAGCAAGAATGTGTGATGATCAACTATGAAAGACTTGGTTATTCTTAGAAGTTCAGTGCTCCTAAGTAACTCCAATAGATTTTGGACAGAAAATGTTGTCTACATTCAAAAAAAAGATCTAAGGAGACTAAATGTAGATCAATACATGCTATGTTCATTTTCTGTTTTTTTTAATCTCTCCCATAGTTTTTCTCTTTTCTTCTGATTTTTCTCTCCTAACATGATTCATAAAGTAATGTGTATTAAAATTAAATAAACTCACTAAATAAAATTAAAAAAAATACAATATTTCAGGTTTAATAATCAGGATTAAAACCAAGAATAATCTGCCAAGCAAAAATAAGTATAATCCTTCCAAGGAAAAATGGATATTTAATAAAAATAGAGGACTTTCAAGCATTCCTGATAAAAAGATCACAGCAGAATAGAAAAGATGACTTTCAAATACAAGACTCAAGAGAAGCATTAAAAATGTAAAAATGAAAGAGAAATGAAATCATAAGGGACTCAGTAAAGTTAAACTCTTTTTCTGAATGGGAACATGATATATGTAACTTTTAAGAACTTTATAATTATTAGACATTTAGAAGGAATCTACAAAGAATGATTATACTAAAATAAGTGGATTAATGCAAAAAAAAAAAAAAAAAAAAGCCAGATAGATGAGAAAGAGGAATTCCCTGGGAGAAAGGAATATGAAGAGGAAGAATGGGCAAAATCATATCAGGTTAAAAAGAAATCAAAATATTTTTAATATTTTAATCAAAATTTTAATTATTAATTATCAATAATTTTAATTAAGTAGCTGTTGATTTAATAATTAATTTTTAATTTTAAAAAATTAAAAAGGCACATTTTAAAAAAACATTACCTCATCAATTCCATTGAGTTAATACCTTGTTTCAAGTATACTTCTCCAGAGTTCCAGCCCTCTACAAGAAATAATATCTATCTAAAAATAAGGGCAAGCTTTAACTATAATGGGAATAAGTTTGAAGCCTTCCCAATAAGATCAGAGGTAAAGCAATGATGAAGTTTCCCAATTAGATAAAGGGTAATAATGATGCCATTGTCACCACTATTGATTCATATTTTACTAGAAATGCTAGCTATATCAATAAGACAAGAAAAATAAGTTTAAATAATAAAAATAGCCATAAAGAAATAAAACTAGTACTCCTTGTAGATGATATCATTGTATTCTTAGAGAATCCTAGAGAAACAGCTAGAAAATTAATTTAAAAATAAACAACTTTAGCGAGGTTGTGGAATGTAAAATAAATCTACATAATTCATCAATATTTCTATTTATTACCAACAAAGACTAGCAGCAAGAAATAGAAAGGAAAATTCCATTTAAAATAACTGTAATCTAAGATACTTCACTATATATCTGCCAGGACAAATCTATTAATTATATGAGCACAATTACAAACTTCTTTTCACATAAAGAAAGACAACTCTAACCAATTTGGTGAAAAACTAATTGCTCATGGGTAGACCAAGTCAAAATAATAAAAGTGACAATTCTTCTGAGCATAATTTACTTATTCAGTGTCATACCAATCAAACTGCCAAAGAATTATTTTAAAGAGCTAAATAACAAACAAACAAACAAAACTCATAGCAAAATTCATCTGGAAAAACAAAAGGTCAAGGAAAGGAAATGACAGAAACAAATGTGAAGGAAGTTGACCTAGCAGTAATAGATTTTAAATTATATTACAAAGTAGTAATTATGAAAAAAATCTGATACTGGCTAGGAAATAGAATGGTAGATCAGTGGCATATAATATGCAACTGTAAATGACCACAGTCATCTAGTATTTGATAAATGCAAAGATCCCAGCTTTTGGGAGAACTCACTATTTATCAACATTTTCTGGGAAAATTAGAAAGCAGTTTTTCAGAAAGTAGTCATAGAAAAACATCTCACAAGGTAAACCATAATAAGGTAAAAATGGGCATGTGATTTAAATATAAAGAGAGATATAAGTAAATTAGGATTCTATAGAAAAATATGTCTGTCAAATCGGTGGATAAGGGAAGAATTTATGACCAAATAACAGATTGAAAGGATTGTGGGAAATAAAATGGATAATTTTGATTATATGGAATTCCAAAGCTTTTGTACAAATAAATCCAATAAAGCCAAGATTAGAAGAAAAGCTGAAAACTGGTAGAGGGTGAGGAGATTTACATTGTTTCTCTGATAAAGTCTTGTTACTTAAATATATAGGGAATGAAGCTAAATTCATTTTTAAAAATAAGAACCATTCACCATTTCATAAATGGTATATGTGTGTGGGGGGGGTGAAGTTTGCAGAAAAAGAAATCAAATCTATAAATAGTTAAATGAAAAAATGCTCTAGATCACTAATTATTAGAAAATTTCAAATAAAAAAATCTCTGATGAACTACCTCATATCTATAAGATTGTCTCACATGACAGAAAAGGAAAATGGCAAGTATTGGAGAGGACATGGAAAAATTAGGACACTGAAGGACATTGATAGAATTGCGTACTGCTCAAATCATTCTGGAGAGAAGTTCGGAATTATGCCCAAAGGGTTATAAAACTACATGCATTTTGACCCAACAATATCACTATCAGATCTCTATTGCAGAGTGTTGTATTTTTTTAAGGAAGAGAACCTATATGTACAAAAATATTAAAGCAGTTGTTCTGGTGGTGGCAAGATTTCGAATTTGAAAGAATATACAGTGATTGGGGAATGGCTGGACAAGATGCGTGATATGATTATGATAGAATCTATTGTATTATAAGAAATGAATAACAGAATGTTTCAGAAGAACCTGGGAAGAATTATATAAACAGACACAAGGTGAAGCCAGCAGAGTCAATAGAACATTGTATACAATAACAGCAATATTAAAAACTGATCAACTATGAAAGACTTAGCTACTCTGATCAAAACAATGAGCCAAGACATATCTAGTGGCTGTTGCCTACTAACCTTTAGAATATTCTCCTCAAAAAAAAAAATTATTATCTGGTTCATAACCTATCCTCACCAATTTCTGCCATCATTCTAAGGAGACTTCAACATGCATAATGGTGCTCCCTCAAATATCCTAACCTCCCCAATTATTCATCATTTCCTATGACCTCCTTTTTTACTTCATTTTATTTATGCACAAAGATAATTATATCTTTTTTTTTTGATTAGGTGAAAGAGGTGATTTTTTTTTTTTGCCTCAATTGCTACTTAACCTTAATCACTGAATGGGTGTGGTCTTGCAAACTGAAACCTGTTGAAGACCTTATCTTAAAAAAGCCAATGTCTCCTATTTCATCCAGAGCCATCTCCTTTCATCTTGGGCTCAGATGGTTTTGAAGGGGAAACTGAGACAAGTATCATGGCATCATCTCCCTGATGTCATGGTCCTCTTAGAGAATGGTCAAACAACAAAAATAGGACCCAAGATGAGAAATGCTATCTCCAGAGAGAGAACTGATGAACTCTGAATAAAGATTGACCCATACTATTTTAAACTTTATTTTTTCTTAGGGTTTTTTGTCTCTTTTGCAACATTACTAATATGGAAATATATTTTATATGACTTCATATGCATAACTGATATCAAAATGCTTGCTTTCTCAATTGGGCAGAGAGACAGAAAAGAAAAGAGAAAGTGCAGAACTGAAAAGTTTTTAAAAAATGAATGTTAGAAATAATTACATGTCGTTGGGAAATGTTTAATGAAAAATAAAAAATCTTTTTAAAATACATTGGCAACAGTGTGGACAATAAAGTGAAATATAGAGAAACAATTAGGAGGTTATAATAATCTTGCTAAAAATATGGGGGGAAGTGTTTAAAACACTAATGGTTAAAGGGAAAACTAAAATAAATATTAAGTTCTATTTCACACTCATTGGATTAGCAAAACTGACAAAAAAAGGAAAACAACAAATATTGGAAGGGATGTACAAAAACAGTTACATTAATGCACTGCTGATAAAACGTGAATTAATCTAGCTATTTAATAAAGTAATCTGGAAATATATCCCCAAAGCTACTAAACTTGAATGCCCATGGTGACAAAAAAATTAGAAATTGAGGGCAAACCTGTCAATTGAATAATGGCTAAAAAAGGTTTTGGTTATATATATGATAGAAAACAACTGTACTATAAAAATTGTGGAGATAATTTCAGAGAAATTTGGAGAGACTTTTAAGAAGTGATTCAGAGTGAAGTAAACAGATGGTTTGATTTTCTTAAAAATATGTGTGTGCATGTGTGTGTATGTGTGTGTGTGTGTGTGTGTGTGTGTGTGTAATCATTTCTTTTCTTTCTTTTTTCTTTTTTTTTTTTTTGGTGGGGATAATTTTTTGTTTTCTTAATCTTTTGTAGGAATGAGAAGTGAGATGAAGAGATTATAATCTGAAAATGAAAGAAAATTTAATTTTAAAACAAATCTAGGCAAGAGGAAATGAAGACCTGAATAAAGGTGGTTAACTTTGTCAATACAGAAAAGGGGTCAGATGCAAGAGATGTAAAATTAGATATTTGGCAATTTAGCTGTGTGAGGTGATCAGTCAATAATAATGCCAAGGTTATGAAACTTGAAGGATGATGAACAGAACTAGGGGAGCTTAAAAGAAAATAGGGGAGGGGGTGAAAAAATAATTAATTCAATTAGGGCGATGATGAGTTTGAATTTTCTCTAGAATATCCAGTCTCAAATTTCCAAGAGGCAATGGATGATACAGGTTTGAAGCTCAAGGAAAAGAGTGGAGATGAAGATACAATTATAAATACAATGATATTGGTGTAAAACTAGATAGAATGAGATCAGAATGGGGCAGAAACATTAACAGAGACATCCATGTATTAGTCATCTCATACAGATAACAAGCTCATGGAAATTTCTGAAGTTATTTACAAAGAAGTAAAGTGTATAGAGAGAAGAAGATATAAGATAAAACAGTGTTGAAATCAGGAAGATCTGAGTTCAAATTCTGCTTCTAACAAACTAATAAGATGCACACATTTAAACACATTTCATTTCCAAAGAGAAATGAGATATTTGGGTCAAAAGGCTGAGCAGAACCTTCTAAGCTTTCATTGACTGGTATAATCAGCTAAAGTAAGATACATTGTTCATTGATACTAACATTGTGATGTCATTTTGGTCCTCTTCAGGCATGACAGATAAAACAACAAGAGTGAACAAATAAGGTTCTATACAATGTTCAATAATCCAATTTAATGTAAATGACTATTAACAAGTCTCATTGCCTCATAATGTTGTATTGCTCTATAATAATGTATCACTAATCTGTTTGGGTGAATAGACTTGGCATATTAGAAATTCTCTGCACTGATGACATCCCAAGTCAAAATCAAAAAAAGAAAGAAACAAACAAAAAAACCCACCAAAAACAATGAAAATTTTCAGAGAAACAGTAAGATCAAATTCACTGAAAAGTTGATGCTCACGACTAGCTAAGAGGTTAGAAATACAGTCAATAGAATAGTTAATTTTTTCTTGCTGAGATTTGGTTTTGGAATCACATCTAGTGTTTTCATAGCAAAAAAGTACACAAAATTCTGTCATACAAATGGGGATATGAGGAAATACTCTGGGAAATCAGTTAATCATCATCCAGAATCCAAGATTGCCCTATCAGCTTTCATAAGAAATAGTTAGGTCCTTTAATAGTGCTGCAAAATGTATATATCATCTGATATATAGAAAGATTCTCTTCCTGTTGGTAGCTTTCTAAATGTTCATTTGTATGTATAATTTTAATCTGTCCCACTGAAAACTCCTCTGAGATATCTACCATATTTATAAGAAGTATTTCTGTTATTAGTCCTGAGGGATGTTTTAAAGTTACTTTCCACTGAAATGAATTCAAGATGACAGACATCTTTAAAAGCTCTGGCTGATAATTCCAAGTGGCATTTTGTTTGTCTTTTTCAAAAATTACACTTGTTGACTCTTGCTCACATTCCTCTCACCTCATCCCCACCACAAACCCATGCAAGCCCAAGAGCATAAATGTGGTTAATTATATTGCCTGCACCTGTTTTCCCAGACAGCCACCAGTCGCCCAATGTCACAGTAATGGTAGCGGCTTTGTGTGCTGCTAAGCAATAAGCCTGTATTCTAGGGACAACCAGAGACTCTTTTGCTTTCTGGGCTAACAGGAACCAATTTAACCACTCCATGGCAAAAACCTCCTCCAGCCAGTAGTTGGCAGATTTTCATTTTTGCAGAATGCACCACGTCCTATGCTTTTCTATGCCTCCCCTACCAAGGTAGGTCCTGGGAGGCTATCTATAAAAATGTGTTTCATAGTTTGGCTTCTACTATGTCAGACGCTCAAACCTCAGGGCTTGTCACTGCCTTCTAAAAGAGAAACTCAGTTCATAACTTGTGACTCAGCCCTGGGAAAATTACACTCTCTGTCAACTCCAGTTATTGCAATCCCTTTCACTGTGGAAAAGTACAAGTTCTCTCAAAGCTTTAGGAATCAGATTAAGTGATAGAGAGGGAGGAACTTCTTGAGTACTGCAGGTTTTATTATGCCAATCATTAGTATCCTTAGCAAAGAGAGTAAAGGATAAAGGAAAATAAAACATTTGCATAATGTCACCTTAGAACATCCTCAGTTCATAAGGTAGAGCCCTCAGAAAATTTTACCTCAGGTGCAAGTTTCTCTGTGAGTACATGATCTTCTAAAACTACAACCCACAAACCTGTATCCATGTGGTTTTTTACAGAAAGAATACACAATCAGTTTAAAGCAAATATGTTTGACAAAATTTCACAGTAAGAAAAATAATAATAATGTTTCTCCTATAAATCTCCCACAAATACATATTACAGTAGTGAGAAGAATGTATTAATGTAAGAAACATATGGAAAGGCACAAAAGCAGTGCACATGTGTAATCAAAACACATACATGGTAGAATAAATCCTACCTACAATGTTGTTAGGCCATAGAGTTTTTCTAGTAAAGTCAACACAACTACACTCTGCTTCCTCTTTCTTGCTTATCTTATGGTCCCCACTAAATGAACCTTGTGGTTTCTTTCAGACATAGTAATATCTAGCACTACTATATTTAATGCTGTTCTATTCTACAGCCAGAAGTTTACTATTGCTGGACTTGTGATTTCCACTAGATACTATTATTTTAGGCATATTGTTCCACCATATGCCCCTCTGTTTTACTACCTCAAACTTAGATTTAACAAAAACCTCTCTTAGTTTTTTTTTTTTATCAAGGAAAGAACCAGTACTATCACATTCATTCAGTTTAAAGTCAAAGGGCTTTTCCCCAGTTATTTTTCAAAAGCAAAAACCATGAGGTAGGAACACTACAAAGTTTCTCTTCTAAGGACTTACTTAATCCCTTCTGTCATAAATGCTCACTAAAGTAAGCATTCCATATACTTTACTTTTTTTTTTTTCCCACCAAAGGCTAAATTATCATGATACATTGGAATAAGTAGTAGATTAGGAGTCAAAGAGTATGGTTTCAAATCCCACCTTATATTTTTACTGTGTAACCTCTGGCACATTATTTAACCTTTTTTGTTTGTTTGTTTTTATTCTGTTTGTTGTTTGTTTTGTAGGAGGCAATTGGGGTTAAGTGACTTGCCTTGGGTCACACAACTAATAAGTGTCTGAAGTCAGATTTTAATTCAAGTCCTCCTGACTTATGAATAATTTAACATTAAGAGTTAGGTGGTATAGTAGTTAGAGTGCTAAACCTGGAGTCAAAAAGACTTAAATTCAAATCTGGCCTCAAATACTTACTAGCTGTATGATCCTAAGTCATTTTTTACTTCTCTTTTCTTCAGATTCTTGATCTAAAAAAATGGGGAGATCATAATAGAACATGTTTCGGGGTCATTATGAGAATCAAATATGATAATATTTACAAAGCACTTAGCATAGGATCTGGAACATAGAAGGTATTTTATAAATGCTTATCTTCCTCTTTTTTTGCCTTGGGGTTTCAGTTTTATAACATTCAGAGGTGGAATTACATGACTGACATTTCTTCTATCTTTACATGAGGGGTTTTTAATTCTTTTGGTTTTATAGGCCTCTTTGGCAGTCTGGTGAAGCCTGTAGATCCTTTTTTAGAAGAACTTTTTAATGAACCTAATAAAATACATAGGATTACAATAGAAAGCAATTATCATCCAAGTTCATAAACCTCTTGAAATCCATCCATATTCCCTAAAGGAGGTTAGAGTTAAGAAAGCTAATTCTAGTTTTTGATTTTTTTTTTATCCTATGACCTAAACTATATAATGGTTATTTTCCTATTAACTACTAATCAGCTCTGGGGTTTATGCTTCTTTAAACCTTAAAATCCAATTCTTTTTTATTCTCACATGGAAATGAGTCAATGGCAGATGGAAGGAGGGGGTGAAGTAAAACAAATATAAGTTTACACCACAGGGTAAGGTCATTGTCTTTGCTTCCTACCTAACTACATTCTTAGATTTTCATGTAGAGTTAGAGCCAGCTTTCAAAGTTCAGAGAAAGAAATAGCCTTAGCTCTAGAATATCCTAGTTTAGCATCAACAAATTATCCCTAAGCAGAGGGATACTCAATATTCAGTTCAAATGATCTGCCCACCCAAAGATTGTATTTGTCCTAGACATACTTATTTGTATGCACTTTGTCTTCAGTATGATAGAATATAGGTACAAAGACTGTTTCTTTTTTTTTTCTTTCTTTCTTTTTTTGGGGGTCTTTGTACTCCCACTATCTAGCACCAGTAGCTAAAACACTGACGGTGCTTTATAAATGTTTGTTGAATGAATTATTAAACTGAATCAAGATCTAAGCTGACTTGAAAATATACACCGTAGTGGTAGTATATATACACACATCTAATCCTTTGTAATGCCTTAGATTTCAAATTATTTGTTTTAATAATTTCTGACTTGAATTTGTTGTTGGTGGTGTTTCATTCTTCACTTTAGAAGAGAAAAAAATTTCATGATGTTAGACTTAGATGTTCGACTGTGACTGATTAGTTCAATATGAATTTGGAAGGCTCTACACAGGTCAGAACAAGTAGTTCATTTAGGATGGAGATGTCTCTGGATTTGTATGCCTCATGTTTCCTTCAATTCTGCTTTGTTCATGGAGAACAACACTTTCTTTAATGTAGGCATGCCATGTGGGGTGGTCTTATACCAGTGGTACCCACATCTCATAATGAATACTAATGTTCTTCAAAGAGACTTTGTTAGTCTTTGTGCCACTTCTTCTGTGAGCACTTATCTTCCATGAGTTCTCTGTAAAACAGACTTTTAGGTAGGGTATGTTTGACATTCAGGCTACACAACCAGCTCAGAGGAATTGAGCTCTTTGCAGTGGAGTTTGAATATTTGGCAGAGGACTTCAGCACCTGGTATCTTATCATGACAGATAATCTTCAGAGTCTTCCTAAGATAACTCAAGTGGAAGTAGTTTAGTTTTCTGGAAGGGCACTTTCCAACTGTCCATGTTCTATAGGCATGCAACAATGAGATCTGTATGATGCCTCCATGAACCTTCAGTTTGGTAATCAGTATATTATCTTTTTTCTCCCATACTTTCCTTCAGAGCCTCCCAAACACTGAACTTGCTCTGGCAATGTGTGAAGCAATCTCATCTTCTCTGTGGATATCCCTGGAAAGTAAACTGCCAAAGTAAGTAAACTTATCTATTTACTCAGTTGTTCACTCATATCCAACCCTCCATGATCCCATTTGGGGTTTTCTTGGCAAAGAGACTGGAGTGGTTTACCTTCCTTCTCCAGCTTATTTTGTAGATGAAGAAATTAAGGCAAATAGGGTTGATTCACCAAAGGCCCACAATCTTAAGTGTCTGAAGCCAAATTTGAACTCATGAGAGTGAGTTTTCCTGACTCCATGCTCAGCACTCTATGCACTGTACCACCTAGCTGCCTATATTACCTATCTGCCCACAGTTATCCACAGCATTCAAAATTTCTCCATTTATTGTAAATAATGATTCCACGTATAAATGATGTGGTACTGGCTCCTGAAGGACCTCTGTTTTCTTGGTATTGATTGTCAAGTCAAAATGAGCACAAGCAGCAGAGAATCAATCCATATTCTGTTGCATCTTAGCCTTAGGCTTCATTGAGTGCATAATCATCTGTGAACAAAAAGTCATAAGCAAACTCTCCCTCCACTTTGGTCTTGGCTTATAGCCTTTTAAGTTAAATAGCTTAGCATCAGTGCAGCAGCTGACATTGATGCTTTTTTCATCTTTGTTTAAAGTATCTGACAACAAATACTGAAAATATTTTTTAAAGCATGGGATTGGGGGCAGCTAGGTTGTGTAGTAGATAGAGCACCAGTCCTGAAGGCAGGAGGTCCTGAATTCAAATCTGGTTTCAAATAAATAACACTTCCTAGCTATGTGACCCTAAGCAATTCATTTAACTCCAATTGCCTCAGCAAAAAAAAAAAAAAAAAGTTAAAAAAAAGGCATGGGAGAAAAAAACAATAGGACATAAACTAGGTATAGATTAACATCTCATACCATATAACAAGATTGATTCAGAATGGGAGAATGGGTACATGATATAGACATGACGGGTGATACTATAAGCAAAATAAAAGAGTAAGGAATAGTTTACCTGTCAAAACTATGGAAAGGGGGCAAACTGACAATCAAGGAAGATTTAGAAGGCAATGCAAAATACAAAAAAAGGTAATTATGAGCATACTAAATTAAAAAGCTTTTGTACAAACAAAGACAGGGCCCTAAGATTAGATAGAAAGCAGAAGGCTGGGAAACAATCTTTACAAGTGTCTCTGATAAAGACCTCATCTCTCAAATATATAGAGGACCGAAACAAATGTATAAGTATATAAACTATTCTCCATAGTTTGATGGGGATATGATGAACAAAGGATATGAAAAAGTATTTTTCAGATGAAGAAATCAATACTATGTTTAGTCATATGAAAAAGTGCTCTAACTCACTTTTGATTAGACAAATCCAAATTAAAACAACCAACTATGATTGACTCGGCTCTTCTTAGCAATACAATGATCCAAGACAAGTGCAAAGGATTCACAAAGAAAATACTATGCATAACCAGATAAAAAAATAATGGAATTGAAAAGCAGACTGAAGCATATTTTTTGACTTACTTTAATCTTTCTGGAGTTTTTTTCTGTTTCTTTTTTTTCACAACTATGACTAAAATGGAAATGTTTTACATGATAGTACATTAAAAACTATATCAAACTGCCTACTATCTTCAGTAAAGGGGAAGGGAGCAAAGAAGGAAGGGAGAAAAATTTGGAACTTAAAATCTTGTAAAAATGAATACTGAGGCAGCTAGGTGATGCAGTGGATACAGCACCGACCCTGGAGTCAAGAGGACCAGAGTTAAAATCTGATCTCAGACACTTAACACTTCTTAGCTGTGTGACCCTGGGCAAATCACTTAACCCCAACTACCTCAACCAAAAAAAAAAAAAATGTAATTTGATGTATGTAACTTGGAAAAAATTTAAATTTATTTGAAATAAATGAAAAGGATAGGAACAAACACACACTCCTGTTTCACTCCATTGGTGACTGAGAGAAGATAAGAGTGGCATCCTTCATCTGTGCAAACATGCCATCATGAAACTGCTTGCTTCTGAACTTTTCAGATATTTAAAAGAAAAACTTCAAGTATTGTTTTAATAACTAACAAAAGAGGTAAATTAGAGTTTTAACTGGTGAGTCATATAAAACCAGAACTTTTTTTTCTGTTTCCTAGATGTTTTTGAGTCATTATTTGTTATTTTATTTATTTTAATGTTGTTTGTATTCCCAGCTGTCCTACAGAGTCATTAAAGCTAAGAAAAATTAATACAAGCACTCTTTTGACTCATCCAACCTTAATAAAGTTATTTGTCCACATTCTGTTGCAGAATTAGTAAATTATGGTGGGCTAAATCTAAATTTCAATCTCAATCAGTATAGTAGGCTCCAAGTTTTCTACAAAATGTAACAGATCCTTGTTAATAATAAATTCCAATAAAGAATTATTTTAGTAATTAGGCATTAAAAGCACACAATCCAAGGATAAAAAGGCTATAAAACAGAAATCACCTTCTACAGTTACCAGATCAAAAAGGTCATGGAAAAGAACTGCAGGTAGTTGGAGATCTGTAAAACACCTCAGAAAATCTGCCCTGATCCATCCCTCCAGGCTATTCTTTCCTGGTATATATAAAGCCTCTGGAAGTGAAAAGCAACAACCCTAGAGGCCAAACCAACCTCTAACCAGTAGGTTAAGGATGAAAAGCAAAGACAGCACAGCTTGATTTTCATGGCTTACCTTAAGGCAGATTCTCTAACAGTGTGAATTACAAAGTATACATTTCAAGGAAAATATTAAGAAAGGAGAAATATGTAAAATTCTTGTGGTGACACCTTACATTCCTCCTCCTGACTCTTTCTCCAACATTATTACATAGGAGAAAGCTCCCTAAATCATTAGTATCAGATAATTAATGAAAATAATCAAGGACAGATTTTGTATTAACTTCTTTCTATGGCTTTTTGAAAATTATTTTAAAACATCTGCTTGATTTAGTCACTTAAGAAATAAAATTCTACACATGCTAAAATTCATTCATCAACCAAATCTTTAGTTGTTTTGTGTCATATAGGGAAAGAAACAAAAGCTGATTGATTGAATGAATTTTTCATTTTTTGACACATTGAATTAAATAGAATTGGTGTGACATCATATTGGCAAAGCATGCAATCTGTTTCTCCAGCTCTATGATAGAAGTAATGACACCTATCCTCCTCTCTATTCCCTCAACTATCACCTTAGCTACTATACAAAGTAGTGTGTAACTTGTGAAATAAGTATTATAGAATATAAAAGGACATGGTGGAATATGTAGGTGGTAGTTAAGGCTTTGGAAAAACTGACCACCTCATCATCATCATTATCATTCTCTCTGCCATTGATAACAATAAAAATTGTCTACTAGGGCCGTATATATAGTATTGTACAAAGAGACTAAATAACTAGAAATGCTATTTCTTATCCTTTGGAAATTTATAATATAGAGCCATGCTATGTCCTTGAAGAAGTATGGAGCTATTGCTAATAATTGCTTAATAATAAGATGTAGAAGCAGTAATTCCAGTGACATTATTTGAATCTGTTGGGTCCATCCAGGTTTACTCTGAAATGTAAATGAAACTTACTTCAAGTTTTGGAGTCCAAATGGAGGCTATTTATTATTTCTAGAAAGAAAAAGGAGGAGATTTATCAAAGTATTATAGATTTAGAGCTGGAAGGGACACTAAAAGGCCTCTACTCTGATTGTCCAATTTTAGAAATGAGGAAACAGAGACCCAGCTAGTTTAAGATTTGCCCTATGCCATATAGTTTTAAAAGGGTAAACATGAGATTTAAACACAGAACACAGTATCTGATTAATTCCAGCACTCTTTCTACTGCCCCACATTAGTTCTCATCCTTAACCAAAAACACATGGGAGTGACAGGATAAAGAGAAGGGAGATGGAACTAAGCAGCCAAAGACAAGCAGCAACAAAGTTGTAAAAGAGTTGTCATTTTTCAGTCCTGTTCAACTCTTTATGATTCCATTTGGGTTTTCTTGGCAAGGATATAGGAGTGGTCTGCTATTTCCTTCTCCAGTTCATTTTAGATGAGGAAACTGAGGCAAAGAGAGTTAAGTGGCAGGTCTACATAGGTAGTAAGTGTCTGAGGCGAAATTTCTCATATCTTCCTAAATTCAGGCCCTGAGTTCTATTTACTGAGAAAAAGTGTCAGCATTAAAAAAAAAAAAAAATTATAAAGAGTATGGAGGGCTTAAGCTTTTCATGCCTAGAACTCCAGTTCTGGTTGTCTGATCCTTTCCCTGGTTTTTAAAATATCTTTTTTAAAAATTACTTAAAACTTAAATACAAAATAGACAAAAAAATAAAAACAAGAAAAGGGAAAAAAAACATTTCCATGTACAAAACAGAACATAGGAGAGGATTCAAAATATGGAATGATAAATTTCTATTTCAAGAAAGCCTATATAATAAATACTCCCCCTGTGTTCAAAATTGCCCATCATTTCTTTGTTTTCTTGTGGATTTTCTTTTGTTCTCTGCAATGTACTTTTAAATTTATTCTTTTTTCCCCTTTTTCCTCCCCCATTCTTTCCTCAAGACTACAATTAAATGCAGATTTGTGTGTGTGTATATATACACATATGCATATATACATATATATTACATAGACATACAAACATATATGTATGTGTATATACACATGTGCATGTATACATATATATATATATACATATATACATCTATAATCATGCACATACAGATTCATACCTCTATGTAAGGCTAACAAGTAGATAAGTCTTTCTATGTTTCTAACTCTACCAACTTATCATTTCTTACAGTAAAGCAATATGTCAATCTTATAATATCTAATTTTTTAAACAGTCTAAAACAATATTGATTAATATGGCTGCCATATATTTTCCCTATTTTTCTCTTTTGATGAAATTTATTTTATGTTCACTTTGAGATCAATGATTACTACTCCTTTTTTTCTAATAAATCCTATTGCTGATCAATATTATTATGTTTATTTCATGTCTCTGCTGACTCCCCTGCTTTACTTCTACCTACTATCTCAGCTTGCCTTAACCTACAACCCTTATAACTACTTTGTCCTCTTCCTGGACTCTTTCTTCTTGCTTATAATATTTTCTTCTTGATCAGGGGGTTTGGAAATTTGGTTATAATGTTCCTGTAAGATTTCCTCATAGTGATTGATAAATTTTTTCTATTTCTACTTTTCCCTCTCTTTTTCCAAAACTTCAGGACATTTTTCTTTAATTATGTCTTATATTATTGCATTAAGATTGTTTTTTTTTTTAATCATAGCTTTCAGGTAGTTCAATTCTTATATTTTCCCTTTTTGATCTATTCTCTAGATCTGTCATTTTTCTTATGAGATGCCTCACATTTTCTTCTATTTTTTTCATTCTTTGTATTTTGTTTTATAATTTCTTGGCCTCATAACTTTACTAGCTTCTCCTTACCCAATTTTAGTTTTCAAGGAGTCATTTTCTTCCTTAAGATTCTGGATCTCCTTTTTGAATTGCTTGACTTTCTTTTCATAATCTTGTTTTCTTGGCTTACTCATTCTTCACCTGCTCATTTTTTCTTAATTTGTAGTGAATTGGTGGTATAATTACCTCCAGTTGTCAGGTATCCAGAATTGTGCCTTTGGTCACAGGTCTTCCTTCAGTTTTCCCCTCTTGTCTGGTACTGAAACCAAAACTCTACCCTCTTGTAAATGCTAACATGCAGCAACCTCACTGCTTCTGCTTTCACCAAGTGTGTGTTGATTCCTTCTCACCCAGGTAGGCATCTTAGCAACATAGCTGGACCTGGGATTCCTTATCAGAGAGCTTCCCTCTATCTTCTTTGATTCAGAAACTTGACTCTCCACCCTGTCTGGGAGGTGAAAATTCCTGTGACTGAGGCGGAAGACTACCTTTGAATCCAGCTACCTCCAGGACTCCCCTACTTCAATGAAACTAGCCTAGAGGTGTTTACACTTCATACAAGTCAATCCTCTGTCCTGGTATCTTTCTTCAGATTTTCTCCACCCCAGGTCTATCCCATCTCTTATTTGCTTTTATCACTCTATGTTTCTCCTGAGATACAACTCTACCTTATTTGTATGATGACTCTGAAGAGCTTAGAATTTTCAACACATGCCACAATCTTACTGGAATTCTTTACAATCCCCAATCTTCATTGGCAGCTGCTTCAATTACCCACTAAATGGAGTTCTCCAGTTTCAACCACTCTTCACTCTTCTCAGTCCTTCTGAGGGCTGACTTCTCAGGATAACTGATAATGGTAAATTTGGAAGATGTCTACCTTAAGTGGAGTCTTTCCCCAATTGAATGATCAGATGAAAGCAATTTATTTCTTTTTTTTTTTTTTTTTTTTTTTTTTTTTTTTTTATATTTAATAGCCTTTTATTTACAGGATATATACATGGGTAACTTTACAGCATTAACAATTGCCAAACCTCTTGTTCCAATTTTTCACCTCTTACCCCCCCCACCCCCTCCCCTAAATGGCAGGATGACCAGTAGATGTTAAATATATTAAAATATAACTTAGATACACAATAAGTATACATGACCACAACATTATTTTGCTGTACAAAAAGAATCAGACTCTGAATTATTGTACAATTAGCTTGTGAAGGAAATCAAAGATGCAGGTGTGCATAAATATAGGGACTGGGAATTCAATGTAGTGGTTTTTAGTCATCTCCCAGAGTTCTTTTTCTGGGTATAGCTAGTTCAGTTCATTACTGCTCCATTAGAAATGATTTGGTTGATCTCGTTGCTGAGGATGGCCTGATCCATCAGGACTGGTCATCATCTAGTATTGTTGTTGAAGTATATAATGATCTCCTGGTCCTGCTCATTTCACTTAGCATCAGTTCGTGTAAGTCTCTCCAGGCCTTTCTGAAATCATCCTGTTGGTCATTTCTTACAGAACAGTAATATTCCATAATTTTCATATACCACAATTTATTCAGCCATTCTCCAACTGATGGACATCCATTCAGTTTCCAGTTTCTAGCCAGAAAGCAATTTATTTCAAGGAGCATGAAGGCAGATGTTATGGAACACAGAGAGCTTGGTCAAACATAAAGGTGTTAAGGTCATTCACTGTATTCCGGACCATAATTAGATATCCTTACTTTGTCTTGCCACTGGAGAAAAAAGAGTAAGGCTAAGGACTTTATATAACTGTCTCCCTTAAATTCAATTCAAATAAAGCATTATCCCTGTGTTGTCATTAGTAATGAAGGACAAACAACAACAGTTGATGTTCTGGCTGTGTTGCCATTCATATGTGTCTTGTACTTCCCAATTGCCTAACTCCCTTCCATTTCTGCAACTATGATAAAATCACTTCTGTTGTTGATCCTGGAAGGGGTATGGCAGTTTAGTCACCTATGACTCTACTGATCATCCCTATAATTTTTCAAACCGATATATCACTCCCTGGTCACTCCTTATATATATTCACTCTCCCTATCAGAAAATAAGTTTTGGGGAATAATGCTAGCAAGTTAGTTATATAGCTGGGTCAAAGGGAATACATTATTACAATCATTCAATAATTCATTCATTCTTACTTTTAAAAAGACATTAAAATCAAGGAGGCACTGCTGATGAAAAGTTTACAACAAATTCAATTCAACTAACAATTATTAAACATCCACTATGTGCAAAGTATTATATTGGCAATGAAGATGCAAAGGGAAAATGAAATTGACCCTGCTCTCTATAAACTTACATTTTACTGGGATTATACAACAGATACCCAAATAAGTAAATATGAAGTTCAGCTGCTTTGGAAGTTGAATTATAAAAATATGAATGGTCTATCTTATATTTCTGAAACATTAGTGATAGTACATTTTGAGAATTCTGGAAATAAGCCATTTTAACTCTGATCATTTGGTAATTAATACAGGTAAACTGAGCTTTGCAAAGCAATGATATATTACTGATATGTATCACTTTGCTGCAACTTTTCAGTTCAGCCTTTTTCAAGGCTTATTTGATGTTCAAAGTTATCTTTCCCCACAGGATGACTATTTCTTATACACATCTTCTACACCAATTTTCACTCTTGTATTGAATAGCTACCTATTTAAAAACTCTTTGAGGACAGGGTTCCTTTATTCACTATTAGAGAAAAGGGATCCCTCCTTTTTGAATGGGGCAAATGAACAATACATTACTCTGATTGTGTACTGTTCCTCCTTCTCTCCTGACTGGTCCACAGCTTTCTACTCTCTCTTGGCAGGTAGGAGGTGCAGTTACCTTGATGTTGCCAAGTTATTTCATCCTGCCTGACCCATGACTGTCTTCAGTATTTTATTACTGATTATTTATTCTCAACTTAGTAACATCAATCAATACAGAAATATCCAAAGGCACCAGTAATTTTTAAATGATCATACTTAAAGTTATAAATTAAATTGCTTAATTACTCTAAGCAGTTATGGTGACTGTTCATACTGTTAAGAGACGGATCAATTCTCTGAGAGCCTCCACAGCTGTGGATCATAACATCTGAAAGAGTCGCATCGAATCCTTTGCTGACCCAGGTGTTGCTGACTGGGAATGAGATAAATTGGAGACAGAAGGAAGAGGAGAGAGGTCAGACAACACAACAGTCTCTCAGTCAGAGAGGTCAGAGAACAGCAACTGCTTCTTAGTCTCCTTGTATCATCCTCTCACAAGAGGAGATCCATTCTGCAGGCTTGGGTTGGATCTCCAGCAGCCACTGTCAGGTGGCTCCTGTGTATTCCAACAGCTCCCGAGTATTCCAACACATACGTAGCAAGAACATGTGCTGTTTGGAGTTTCAAAGCCCAAAAGATTTAGAACTCCTGAATCTCTGAGTATGATTTGGCTAGAAACAAGTAGAACTTTTTGCAGCTTCAACTTTTTTGAAGAAGCTGACCAGTAAGAAGATGTTAGATTAAGTTAAGTCCAGGATTCTCAGAAGGTGAAGACCTTGAGGTAGTTGTTTGACAGAGCAGAGATGAAATACTAAGGAGATGGTTATTCATTACTAGAGTAAAATAATCTATGTTTTGATCTATTAAGTATCAACTTCCCAAGAGAGAATAATAGGAATTTTAAATTACTGTGTTTAACTTTTATCAATATAAACTTATAAATCTTTTGTATGTAATCATTTATTTTGTGTGTGGGAAAAAATTGATACCCTCCCCCTACCCTATAAACACTTTAAATTGAGGTCCAGACCCTATTCTTGAGTAAAACCAAAGTTTTTAGTCATATTTTCTGCAATTCAAGGGTGAGAAATTAAACAGCCAGATATGAGAAAAAAAAATCTGAAGCCTCTCTTTAGAATCCTTCAAGAATTATGTAGAAATCCAGAGCTAAGGGCTCTCACTGAAAGAAAATTTTCTACTTCCCTATTCCCCTAGACCAATGGGATATGCTGTTTCATATGATTAATGAGTACTTGTTTTTGACTTATTGAAATTGGCTTGGGAATCTACTTTTTATTTCTCAATCACTGAAAAAAAATATTCCTTTCTCCAATCTTTTTTCTCCTCACCTCATTCCCCTCAAGCAGCCTTCAATCTTATGTGTCACTTTCCACTTGGCCACCATTGTAGATAGCTAAGCTAGTATGAAGTCCTCAGGGTCTGAGCTATAAATGGGAGAATTGATTCAACCTTTACTAGGGTTGTAAAACTGACTTCATACCAATAAACAGAAATATCTTTCCTACTATACCTTTAATAAATATCTCTTTATTTTCTTCAATGCCTATGGGAAATTAACTGACCTAATCAGTGACTACATTTCATCCTACATGTCCTCAAGGCTTTTTTATATTAAAAGGTAAGTTTAAACAAAATAATTTTCAGGTAATGTCATTTTATACACCAAAGGTCAAGTGACAAAATAAGAGAGGATAAAAGGACTTACCGATGTGACAGAAATTGGAGGTTTTCATTAGATGTGATACAGTAGAAGATGACTGGCTCTATGGACCTGAGTTCCATTATCATCCTTAACAATTACTATATATCCTTCAGCTTCAGTTTCCTAATCTATGAAAGGAGAGACCTGGATTAGATGACTTTTATGATCCCTTCTAGTTCTTTATTTAAGATTCTATGGCACAAAATACATGGTCACAAAATTAAGTCACCATTCACTTATTAAATGCTTCATATATGCCAGACAATGTGCTAAATCAAATAATAAAAGTTTAAAAAGCTTAAGAAGTAATTAGCAGACAGATATTATTTTTATGTTGATTGCAGTGATTGATCTTGAAAAATATAAACACCTTGTATTCTACAAAATCTTTTACCAATTAATCTATTTTTTGAACCTAGCTAGTTTAATATCCATTTTGTAAAGAAAACATGGAGTTATAAAGAAATCAGGCATTTTCTAAGAGTATCATAACACTAAAGCAAGTTATGAACCAGCAGTAATCCTGTTATCTCCCACTTCTGATAACTGCATTTTCCCTCAAAAATTTCCCCAACCACTATTTCTATTTTTTTTTCTTTTTCAGTGAATGTTGATATGATTTTTTACAATTCTCTGTACCCTGAATCCTTCAGTCTTAAAAGAATCCAATCCCCACACACACACCTATCAAATCCTCTTTCCCTTTTCTTTTTTATAGAGAGCACTTTCACAACTCTGTGGATATAATTTTATGGTGACTATTTGAAGTAAAAACTAGCTCTACAATAATGAAGGGGACTTGAACAGTATATGTTTGTTTGTTTCTTAATGTAAGGTTTTTTTTTTAATCTCACCACAATATTCACTTAAATCTTTTTTTTAATATTTCAAATATTCAAACAAATATCAAATAAACATAAAGAAAATGATTGTAGTCTTTCTATCTACTCCCTAGAAAATATACATTGCCAACTCCTTCAAATGGGAAAAAGAAACAAACTAAGCCATATCCAGTTATAAATATTTTTGAGTATGAATGATATTGGCCTTATTGGTAGTATGAATGTATTTTGTCTATGTCAACATGCCAGTTCCTGTTTATATAAGCTTTAAAAAGTATGTTAATATTTTTGCCACATGCCTCAATGTGATTCCAATGTTTCCACCTGATCTTGTCTGACTAATTAAACCAGTCATAAACTGAGAATTCTTTTAGCTTAGCTTATCTTGAAGTTGACAGAGTAATTTTAAATACATAGAAATTATAATATTTACAAATGGATTAAACTAGCATTTCTAGTGCTATTCTAGTGAACCATTGTGTTATACAAAGAAAGTAATGATACCTTACAAGCATCCACAGGCAAGTATTCAACTAAAATAATAAATAATCATAAAACATGAGTTGAAGTTGATCATATGACTAAAAGTTGATTTATTATTGGCCTAGAAGCAGTCATTAATTATGATAAATAATACATGATGTCCAACCAATTGATTATTGCTCTATTATCTCAGTGGATTAAATGAATTTAATTTAATTTATTTAATATTAATTTAATTTAATTTAATTTAATTTAAGGGGGAGGGGTCTAGAATCCATTTAGATTCTTAGTTCTGTTTTGGGGGTAGGGAGTTGGGGGTAGGGGAAATGAGTTTTGTGCCACTGTTCATTGAATAAAATAAGGGGGATTGAAGGGGAAAATGAAAGAAAAGTAGCAAGCATCAAGACTCTTGACAATGAAACCAATATCTACAAGCTTATTTTAACAACAAATCTCATGTTCAGAAGAAAGGTGAATATGGCAGAAGCCATCTTCAATTTGTTTTAGTGAGGCTAATTCCTCTTGTTAGGCACACAACAAAATTTTGAAAAATATTTCCATGGTTCTGGCGAAATAATAAATGTATAAACAAAATACATAATGTTTAAAAAGCAAAACACATTTTTAGAGTGAAATTGTGATGAATTGAAATAATTTCCCACTCAAAAAATTTTGGCTTATGTCACTAATGAATAAAACAAAAATTATTGTGGGTTATTTTACAAGATGAGCTAGACTACCCCAAATTGTTCATAATAATAAAAATAATGTTAATGGATTTTAACATAATGCTTCAAGTTTTGCAAAGTGATTTAGGTAAGTTATTTCATTTGAGCCTCACAACAATTGAAAGAGAGAATTATTACAAGTATTATTAGCAGAAAGTACCATCTCCATTCAAAGAGAGAACTATAGAAACTGAATATGGATCAAATCACTATATTTTCAACTTTTTTGTTGTTGTTTATTTGCTTGTTTTTTTTCTTGTATTGTTTTTTTTTCCTTTTTAATATGATTTTTCTTGTACAACATGATGAATATGGAAATATATTTTAGAAGAATTATATATGTGTAACCTATATCAGATTGCTTGCTGTCTTAGGGAAGGGGGAAGAGGGTACAGAGGAAGAAAACTTTGGAACACGAAGTTTTGCAAAGGTGAATGATGAGGGGCAGCTAGATGGTGCAGGGGATAGAGTGCTGGTTTTGAATTCAGGAGGACTTGAGTTTAAATCTAGCCTTAGACAGTTAACACTTTCCTAGCTGTGTGACTCTGGGCAAGTCACTTAACCCTGATCACCTCAAAAAAAGGTTAATATTGAAAACCAACTTTGTGTGTATCAGAAAAATAAAAATACTATTTAACATAGCATTATCATTATTGATAAACCATTGATGAAACCGAGACTGAGAGAGGTTAAATGACTTGCCTATGGCCATTGACCAAGAATGTTATAGGAAAATGTTCAATCCAACTGGTTTTGATTCTTTTCCCATCACTCTAGCATTACACTTTGGGGAGTTTCTGGGAAAAGATGTTATACTGTTAGATTTCGAATAATCAAAGAATGTAACTTTTAAAGTCAGCCTTTAGCTATTTGGTACCATTCATGAAAATTTAATTCCATTACAGTTTGTTTTAAATTGAAGGATTCTACCCTCTCCCCTACAAAAATCAAAGAATTTAGGTAGTAAACATGGCAATTATTTATGTGGCCTGGTTTTCCTTTAAGGAATCAAGAATGACATTCTTAGGATTATCATTCATTTGATTTATTTTCTGTCCAATCTTTGATAAATTTTTGACAGAAAACTTTGGAACATGAAGTTTTGCAAAGGTGAATGTTGAGGGGCAGCGAGATGGTGCAAGGGATAGAGTGCTGGCTCTGAATTCAGGAGGACTTGAGTTTAAATCTAGCCTTAGACAGTTAACACTTTCCTAGCTGTGTGACTCTGGGCAAGTCACTTAACCCTGATCACCTCAAAAAAAAGGTTAATATTGAAAACCAACTTTGTGGGTATCAGAAAAATAAAAATACTATTTAAAAAATTGCAAAATTATACCATGAGAATGCCTTCTGATCTAGCATTATATGTTGCCATAGCACATTTGGAGACAGAGGGAGCAAATCATTTAGCTGAATCAATAGCATCTTTTTAACCTTGGGAATTCTATCCCTTTTTAACCTTTGTTGAAGGTAAAATATTGGTTATATAACTGAACTAAAAAAAAATCCAAAAAAATTAGATTCAAATACCATCTCTGATAAATCACAACTTTATAGCCCAATTCACTCAACATTTTAAGATGTTAAGTCAACTTATCTCTGTGACTATAAGTTGAAGAGAAGGTCCTAAACTGTATTGATAGAGTTTTCACACTGAGCAATATCTTCTACCAAGAAAATGACTACTCTAGTCCCTATCTTTTGTCTTTACTTTATCAGCAAGGATGTTTTTATTGCATTTTCTAGTCCATGATTGTGTTATTCCAGTCTTCTTTCATTGTTCTGCCTCAGTTTCCTTGAATTGTTCTACCTCAGTCCTCCTGGTTGCAACCCCACTTCCTGACCATTAGAACTGATCTAAATTAGGGCTGGAATCCCTGACCATGAGCATTCCATAGAGCCATAAAATGCAGATGGTTTGTTTAGAGAGAGATAGGCATATTTCAGACATCCTGGCTTCTAGATCCTTCCAACTTATCAGAATTTATGATCCTTCCTTACCCTCAGCCTGTCAGAACTTAATTTATGGCCTGTTCCTGAAAGTGCCTGCTCATCAGTGCTCTCCTCCACCCCTGTCTTTGTGTCCCTTTTCACTGAAGCCCTATAAGAATCCTGAAATCTTACATTCGATGCTGAATACTTTGAGACATTAGTTCTATTCAGTCAATTAATCCAAGCTCTCAAATAAAATATTAAAATCTCTCTAATCTTTCTTGCCTCAGTTTCTCCAGCATAACAATCACCTCATTGCACTCTAACCCCCAGCCTGAATCTCTAAACTGTCCAGGCTTAGATCTGTCCTAAAATAACCAATAACTTGAACATTGTGTGAATTTACTTGGAGTCTCTAGCTTCACATCTTCAAAAGCTGAATGTGAGAATTCTGTCAGGTTTCATCTTTAAAGATAATGAAATCATTTGATATAAGCTCATCTATTTGGTGCTAAGAAAGATATAGAGAATAACCTACAAGGCAAACAGTGGTATCTGATACAACTGATATATTAGAAATATTGCCAAAGAATAGAACTCTCCTGATTCATTATTCAAAGTAATTCCTCCTTAGCTGTGTACCCATTGTTGACAAGTGAAATGAAATTTGAAAAATTTAGTCAGCTGTCTATATGTTTTTAAAGCATGTTTCTTAGTATGTATGCACATTTTTAGTATTTATTCTAATGGGATCTCTTTCTTTAGTATCCAGATATTTGACATATGGATTACTGACTATATTATTCAAATATTTATATAGGTGAGTTGGTGACATTTCCTCTGCTTCCTTAAAGGAAATCACTTAGATTAAGAGTCTTAATTCCAAGAAGAAAGGAGAGCTAGAATAAGGAATGGGAGACCTAATAGAAGAAAAGAAAGCAATGTGGAGGAAAGAAAAGAAGAAAGGATGAGAAAAAAAGAAAGAAAGGGAGTTGGGAAAAATGAAGAGCAGAAATAATTTGACATGAATGGATACATAACCCATCATTACAGAAACTTCTCTAAAAAGTTTTGTAATACAGTGGAAAAAACAATGGCTAGGAGTCAAGAGATAAGGTTTCTGATTCTGATTTAATCACTACTCATGCTGAGTGATTTGCTCTAATTTCCCTTAACTCTCTGAGCCTCTTAGCTTCCATATACATGCATGCATACATACATACATACATATAAAACAGTTTAGACCCTCTAGGATCTCCCTAGCTCTAAAATTTCATGAGTTCCAGATTCAATCATGCCTAACCTTAAAATGGCTCTTAGCTTTGCCTTTCAGAGTGAGTCAAAGTATCATAAAGATACAGCACTGGACAAGGGGTAAATAAGACTTGGGTTTGAAATTTGCCTTGAATATTTATTTACTAGTTATATAACTCTAGGCAAACCACTGAGTTACTTAGTTTCTTTCCTGTAAAAACAGGGATAAAAATATCATATTCCTTACAAAACTGTTCTGAGAATTAAGTGATACATATAAAGCACTTTACAAATCCTAGATTACTAAATGCAAACATTATTATTATTGTTGTTAGTTATTATTGTTATTATTCCTATTATTATTATTCCTTTTTCTCTTAACTGCAATTTTCCCCTTTTCCTACTTCCTTTTTCTTTCCATCTCAAAATTCGTTCTTATTACAAATGCTAACAAAAGTGCAAGACTTTGCTATTTGGGAAATATATATATATATATATGTGGAAAATACATATAAATTTATATATATATTATATATATATGCTATTTGCATTACCTCTTTCAAGAAAACAGTATCAAGGGTCCTCAAACTTTTTAAATAGAGGGGCCAGTTCACTGTCCTCAGACTGTTGGAAGGCCAGACTATAGTAAAAACAAACACTTTTTTTGTGGCCCTTTAAATAAAGAAACTTCATAGCCCTGGGTGAGGGGGATAATCATCCTCAGCTGCTGCATCTGGCCCGAAGGCTGTAGTTTGAGAACCCCTGCATTCTTAATGCACATCTAGGCATTCAACAGTGATTTAACTATTAAAAACTAATAATGACAACTTTTTAGCAAAACCTCTTCATTGTAAACTTTTGATGCTTATGTGACTCAGGTATGGCATTGCTACATTCTCACATCCTTTATTCTATCATTTAAAAAATATAACATAACAGAATCGAGAGTATGCTAAAAGAGCAGAATAAAATAAAATGGTGTGAGTTTTAAATTTTCTCCAAATTTTCCTTTTTTTTCCACATAGTAATTATTTAGCTGTTCTTTATTTCTTGATTTCCTGAATTCACAACTCAAAGGAAAGGAGAGGAAAAGAAGAGAAAGAAGGGTAAGATAAATGAAAGGAGCTTCATAGGCCTTCAAGAGAGGTTGACATTGCTGAGGAAAATGAGATAAAATCAATGTCCTCCTGAGAGACATAAAGTTCTGAAACATTATAGTTGCATGGAACCCTTTGAAACAAATCAATCCGCCCTTCTCATTTAACAGATCAGGAAACTGAGGCTTATATAGAGGGAAGGTCTTGCCCAAGCCGAACATGTAAGTATTGAAGCCAGGATTTTTACCCTCAAATTCATGTTGCAAATATTTTCCATTATTCTATAGTGCTTCCAAATAAGAAACTATTCATTTGACACAAGTTGTCACTTCACTCAAACCCTCACAACCACCACAGACATTTATTAAGTGCCTAAATGTAAAAAGCATTAGGTTAGGTGCTAAGAGAAATGCAAAATTTAGATGAAAATCAGCATCTAGCTTTACAAAATTTAAACTCAAGTAAAGTGACAATATAATTGGTTTTCTTTGTTATCTTATCTTTTCTTATTTTATACATTTAAAAATTGTACTCTGAGAAGAGGCTCATAGATTTTCCCAGACCAATAAATGTGGCCACAACAGTAAAAGTTAAGAGCCTCTGTTTTGGTTTCATCATTTCATTGTACAGTGTGAGCATCCTTACCCTGGAATCCTTGAATTTTAAAAATATTTATTTTGATAACTTTGTTTTAGGTCAGGATCCTTTGAAATTCTGAATGTTTATCATGTTTATTTTATACATTAAAAAATATTATTAAGAGAAGTGGTCCATGATCTTCCGTAGACTGCTGAATAGGTACATGAGCAAAAAACAACAACAACAACAAAAAAAAAAAAACCCTTAAGAATTCTTGTTCTAGGGGCAGCTAGGTGGTGCAGCAAATAGAGCAGCAGCCCTAAAATCAGGAGGACCTGAGTTCAAATCTGTCCTTAGTCACTTAACACTGCCTAGCTGTGTGACCCTGGACAAGTCACTTAACCCCAATTGCCTCAGCAAAACAAAAAACAAAAATAATAAAAAAGGTTCTTCTTGATGTCTAGATCCTTATTTCTCTCTGCTATTAGTCTGCAGCACCTGATAAAATTAAAAGATCAAGAAAAGACCCAGAACTTCATTTCTTTTTATTCCCAACATCTTTCTTCTTCTTAAGAATAAGGCTCAAACTGAGACAACTTTACTACTCTTCATGTTCAGAGAATTCTTTTGCTTTTTTGGAAAAAAAAAAAAATTAGGTAAAATATCATTGCAATCCCCCTTCAAAACAACCTTAATTAGCTTTGTTTTAAGACTAAAATTGTTTTACCTATTCAAATGAAATTACAGAAGACAATGTTAAGCAGCCATGGGCAACATGAGGGAGTTTAAGATTTTCTTCCCAAGAAATATATTTTCCTCCAAATGTCCCATTAAATTTATCTTAGCCCCGATTTTCTATTTTATATCCATGATGATACATTTTATTTTCCCTGAAGATTTTGACCTTGGCCTTTTTACTGAAAGTACCATCTAGAGTGCCAATTAGAAACTAGGAAAAAAGAAAACCACTTTCTTTAGAAATGCTCTAAAGATTCAATGTCAAGAACACATTTTATGTAGGTCATCAGATTCACCATAGGGCAAAACCTTTCTTAGAACACTTTGCAGTGTCATCCATTTTTAGCCAAGACTATTATTAGCATATCAAAACCACCAATATTCAAATTCCACTAATTAGTAAACTTGTAAAAATTTGGACAGGGTCTTTGCATAAGTTTGTGTTAATAAGAAAATCCTAAATTCATAATATAAATAGTTCAAACAAGATCACTAAAGCAATGTTTAGAATGTAAGAGAAGAAGGGAATATATTATATAGAATGAGCCCTGGTTCTGGGTTCAGATTTTTCCTTTGATATTTTTAATCATGTGACCCTAGGCAAGTCACTTAATCTCTTAGACCTTAGTCTCTTCACATATAAAATAAGAGATAGCACTATATGATTATCAAAGTCCTTCAATCTCCAGATCTATAATCATATAAATAAGCTATTTGCAATGTAATTTATACCTTAACAAATGATAAAGTATGGGCCATGCTTATTTAGTTATTAAAGGAGGTCCCTTACATACCCACACTTAATATTTTTTTTTAGTTCAAGCTTTAGTTTAAGTGGAATTTAGGTTTTCACTAATTCAGAGTAGTCTTAGGTCTATTGATACCAACTGGCAAAGTTTTCTATAATTACAAAGTTAAGAAAAATATTTGCGTGTTCTTTTAGACTTAAAAATATATTTAAATCATCAAAACACCCTTCCTATTTGTTCTCATTCAATGAGTATTTAAGGGACTATTCTGTGTTCAAAAGATCTGAGCATCCAAGAGAGTTAAGGGGAGGGAAAGGAATAACTGATTCTTCAGAATTAATAATCTGTTTAAACCTCTACTACAATAGATCATTAATGCTAGAGTTGAATAATATGGTAAGGAGGATGGAGGATTTGTGAATCTTATTCTTCATTGTGCAGATGAAAAAAATGAGACTCCAAGTGGTGAAATAAGTTGTTTAAAATTGCACAGCAATTTACCAAAATACCAGTGAATAGAACTAATTTAGGCATGCTGTGCTCTGCTGTAGCTTACGTCTTACCACTGGGAACAGTGACTCTCAAGATCTTTAGAGGCCTTCTCGTCCAAACCCCACCTTTGAGAACTCAGTTGAGTTTTTTATATTCCACAATGGAGAATGAATGAATCAATTCTCACCTCCTAGCTCTGTATTCAACTAGTATAAGATCTCCAAACCAAGCTTCCTCCCATTTAGTTATCTAATAAAATACCAGGGCTTAGCCTATACAAACATCATGCTATCTTAATTATCTCCCTTGGATATAACATAATGTTCCTTTTTTCCTTCCTTAATGTTTCAACTCTTACTAAGAAAATACTAATTAATTATTATTAATACTGAAAAGGGCGGGGCAATCTACTATCTTGTGACTCTACTCATAATTTGTGCCATTAATTAGATCAAAACTATCTTCCCTTGCCACCAGTTCCCAATATGAGCTGTATCCCCAAGTTGAATATAAGCTCCTTAAGATCAAGCATTGTTTCACTTTTATAATTGTATTCCTGGTGCCCAAAAATGTGCCTGGCACATAACAGCCTTTAATAAATAATTGTTGGGGAATGCATCAATTGGGGACTGGCAGATCAAGGTATGTTATAGGATTGTAATGGAATACTACTGTGCTACAAGAAATGATGAGCTCAATGATGTTAGAAATATATGGAAAGTCTTGCAAGAAATAGTGAAGAATGAAATGAGCAGAGCCAAGAGAAGATTGTATATAGTAACAGCAATGTTTTTAAAATGACTTTTTCAATTAACAAGTTAATTTGACTATTATAAAAACCCAAATTAACTATAAAGGACATATGAAAAAAGACTATCTGCATTCAGAGAAAGCACTGATGAACAAAAGTATCTATATCTATCATCTATCAATCTGTAGAGAAAAATATCTGTCTACATGTATCTATCTGTATCATACATAAATATAACTGTATCTAGATAGATATACTTTTATATCTATATATACATATTTCATGTATGAGGGGGTGTATACACATCTATTTGTGTCTAATAATGATTCTTTACCTCAATTCTTACCTAGCCTTAGTCACTGAAATGAGGATTGTTTTCATCAAACTGAAACTTATTTTAAAACTAGATTAAAAATACTAGTGAGATCACTGGACCCAGATGGCTCTGGAGGAAAAAGTAAGGCTGATGGACATAATCCACCTTCATTTAAATTAAACTCACTTGTATTTCATGGCATCACCTCCCTGATATCCTGGTCCTCTTTAAGAATGAAGGATGAACAAGAGTAACAATGTTAGCCATTTGTAGGGCAGAGGGAGCTAGAAAAGGGGAAAAATAGGGAAAAGAAATTTACATAATTTTATTGTATATTTGAAAGGAATAGTAATTTGTATATAGACTTGCAATTTCTTTTTAAATTTTACTGTTATAGAAATACTTGTTTTATTCCATGAACTAAAAATAAAATACATTTTTAAAAATAAATACTTGTTGATTTCAAAGGTTGGGTGACTCTGAACAATGAAATGACCAACTATAATTATGGAAGACATGATGAAACATGCTGTCTACTTTGTAACAGAGAAGTGATGGATTGAAGATGAAAAACAATATAGATATATAGATATATAGATATAGATATATTGCAGATTTTGTTAATGTGGGAATTTGGATTGCTTGATTACATATTTATTAGAAAGGTTTTGTTTTTCTGGGTTTTTTTTTTTCCAGTGGAGAGAGAAGGGAAAATAATGTTTGTTAAATGACAAAAATAATAAAATTAAAAATAAATATGCATTGATGCACTTATTAAATGAGTCAAATGGGAGAAATGGGAATTTAAATTTGAATATAAATCTCCCAAGTTAGTGGGCATGTAGCCCAGAGGTCTTTCCAATGTAACATGTGCCTCTTCCTAAAATAACCAGTGATTCCAAAACACCATTTTCTTCTCTTACAGTCTCTTCAGCCATCCAATAAATAGGGTTTCCTCCTTTGAGTTGTCTGGAATCTGTAGAATGAAATGTAATCATTCCTCCATTGGACAGTTCTTCAAATATCTGCAGAAAATCCCAACTAAGTCTTCATTTCTTAATATGAAACTTTTGCATTTCCTTCAACTGATTTTCATTAGGTATGATCTCACCACCACGCTCACCCTCCTCTGAAAATAGCATTCCTTAGAGACAGTGCCCAAAATTGAACACAATCTTTACACATAATTTAAGTAGAGCAGAGCATAGAGGTATACTATGCCTTTCCTAATATCAACTAAGACTATGTCAGCTAAATTCCTGTAGAGGGCCAGGAGGAAGAATCCATTCCAGATCTTGAATCTTACAGTAACTTGGCTCACCAAAACTTTCTTTTCTTATTGAAATAACAGAGACCACTTGTCAATATAATACTTTAATAATCTAGCGACTGAAGCAAAATGCAACACTACTTTTTGGATTAAAGGTAAATGTTTGAATTTAAAATAGGAAAAACAGCCCATAGTAGAGAATAAAGGCATTTGGGAGAAAGATACTTGCGACAGTGGTATAATAAACTTTACCCTGACGTATATCTCAACTATTTGCATCTCTGTCTAAGTAACCTAGATCCTGGGCTTAATCATTTACATCTCAGTAGATATTGTTGTTAGAAAAAACTACAGGAATGTCAAAGAATATACTTTGTATCAAGTCTATGAACATTTGATATATATACATATGTATTTGTCTCTCTGATCAATAAACTTTGAAGAGTTCATATTTGAGACTCTCTCAGCTTGGCCCAGGTAAATTCATACCCTTAATTCAATACAGGAACTAGACTCTGACAGATTCCAAGGAAAGAGTAATTAATATGAGTTGTCAGGGATCTCTTTCTGTCACAATTTATTTCTATAGTATAACATTACCTTGGAAGAGATAAAACAGGTTTGTCCTGTTGTTGCATAGAAGGCATAGAAGGCAAAAAATATTCCTGAAAGATAAAGTGCTAGAATCAGGAATCAGGAAAACTTTGGAATCAGGAAAGCTCAGTACAATTTTTTTTTTCTTATAGTTAGTGGTTGAGTAACAATGGACTGCTCATTTAACTCCTTTAATACTTTATTTCTTCAGCTATAAAATGAGCATAAAAATTTCCTTATATGGCTGTTGTAAGGTTCAGATGAGATAATGAATGTATTTTTTTCCCAAAATTTAAATCACAGCATAAAAATTAGTTATTTTTATGAGCTTCCTAAATAATTAAATAACTCCAAGAAAGCTGTTTAGAACAACTGTTTTTAAGTACTTATTTTATACTAGGTATCATGCTAATCACTGAAAATTCAAAAAACATTATTATATACTTTTTAAGTTTGCTATTTAATGAAATATACAAAAACTATGAAGTGAAAGAAATACAACCAGAAATTTTAGTCAATTGTTAACAGACTATTGAGATCTAGGATCTTGAGCAAAGTTCTAGTTCACTCTTTTTTCTTATTGCCCAATGAAAGCCAAGTTGACACATAGTTTGATAGAAAAAGTTGAGAATGAAAAGAAAGACTAGAAGTACACAGTCTTTTTTAAATATCCAGTAATTTGGTTTCTAGTTATTTGTCAGTTACATCCTATTATCACCTTACCTCCATTTTCTTTCTTTCAGAGATAGACCCATTTTACATTTTACTGTCTACCTTTTTAGTGCCAATTGGATTGAAACAGATTTAATCATTGATTACTTCCAACCTTCTCACATGTGACTATTAAGTCATTTTTAAAGCATTTCTTTAGTTCCCAGTTTCTACTATCAAAATTGCAAAGACATCAAAACTTTGTCTTACTCAAGGAGAAGACTGAGAGTCAGATTAAATATGGTAGAAATAGAAAAATGCAAGCCTATTCCAGTATCAGGATTGGTCCAGCATTTTACATCAGTTGAGTCTGCCCAAGTATGTTCATTGATAGCAGAATAAATTTTAATACAATAATGGGATTGAGGTCCTTTTGGACCTTTTAGATCTTTTTCTCCCTGTGTCTCACAGTTAGGAAGTATCTCATCTTTAAGCCATATCTTCCATTTAAAACTATCTCTTGTAGTTATTAAAAGGGCAAATTAAGTATGGAATTTCTCTATGAAATATCAGCTCCCTATACAAACTTCATTTTATCCTTTATCATAGACTTTTATTTCTAGGCCATAGATATGTATTATCTTTAAATGGCTTCTAAAACCCATCCTAACATCTCCACCTCAATTCCGAAACTGAACAAATTACAATAAAATCTCAGTTAACCAGAACATATCTGAATTTAATTCTCAGCTAACATGAATTTCTCTTTACTCCACTTTTAGTGGGGGAAAGAAAAATTAAAAATAAGCAAGTTCATTACAGGAAATGAATCATTCTCCCTTCTCCCTATGTTCCCCATTATTTAAGGCTGCTACTTAATTAAATTTTATCTTGAGATCCATTTCGGGGAGCGGAGCCAAGATGGCAGAGAAGACACACCTGACTTTCTAAACTCTTCTCTTACCCTCTTTATCAATATTATATCGAGCCTCAAAAATAGTCTTGACTGCTACAATTCGTAAAGATAAGAAGTAGAACAACTCACTGGCCGAAGAAAATCTGCAGTCTCGCCAAAAAAGGTTGGTTCCGGGGCCAGGGGGGAGATCAGCGCAGACGGGGAGAGAAATTAGGTTCTGAGGAGAGCCTCAAACCGAAAGTGAAAGCACAGATCTCAGCACAAGCTCGCAGCCCCTACCGGCAGTACAGGGCTTTTCCTTGGGACAGTTGCGAACCTGCATGGCAGAAGGGCACAGCCCAGGTTACCCTTTAATCTGCGCAGTGGGGGGCTCGGCTTGGGGCCATAGAGCTTTTGCAGGGCTGATTTCCATCAGTCAGAGATGCTGGGGCAGAGTTCCGGGCAGAGTACTGGTAGAATCTGCAGTCTGCGGTCAGCTGCTAATACTCACAGTCCCACAAGAGGCTCCGGCCTGGGGCAGTGACACTTTCACTCCTTAGTCTCTAGCCTAGGGCAATTGCTAATCCACACAGCCCTACTGGGCACTTTGATAGCTCAGCCAGTGCTGAATCCACCTCCTGTTGGGGGAAGGGAAAACTCTCACTCACAGCACTCCCATACCTCGGAGCCGGAAACCCGTTTACATCTCTCCTATTCTGCAGAGGAAGCTGGTAACCCCCTTGCCTAGGAGACATACCCTAAAGACTTTAAAACATGAATAAAAAGATGAAAAGAACAATTGCCAGCTTCTATGCAGAAAAAGAGCAGGTCAGCAAACCTGAAGAGACTAATAGCAAACACACAGCAGACAATACCTATCCCCTTTTACATGATGCTCTCATAGAAGAGACCATTGAAAGTCTCAAAAGGGAGTTAGAAGATAAATGGGGAAAGGAAAGAGAAGCCTTACAAGAGAGCAACAACTTCCTGAAATACAAATTGGAAAAGTTAAAAATTCTAGAAGTGCAGGGAAACAAAATTGGTGAATTGGAAAAAGTAAAAAAATCTCAGGAAAGTAAGATTTGTGAATTGGAAAAAATAAAGAATTCACTAGAAAGTAGGATTTGTGAATTGGAAAAGACAAAGAACTCACAAGAAAGTAGGATCTGTGAACTGGAAAAAGAAAATAATTCACTAAAAAAATTAGTGAAATGGAAAAAAATTCCACAGAGCAAAACACAACATTTAAAAACTCAATTGGACATATACAGAAAGAAATAAAAAAAGCTAATGAAGAAAATAATTCTTTAAAAATTAGAACTGAACAAATAGAAACTAATGATTCATTGAGACAGCAAGAAACAGTCAAGCAAAACCAAAAAAATGACAAACTGGAAAAAACCATGAATTATTTACTTGCAAAAACGACAGACTTGGAAAATAGATCTAGGAGAGATAATCTGAGGATTATTGGACTTTCCGAAAATTATGATGAAAAAAAGAGCCTAGATACTATTTTACAAGAAATCATCAAAGAGAACTGCCCAGATGTAATAGAATCAGAAGGTAAAATAGGGATTGAAAGAATTCATCGAACACCTTCTGAAAGAGACCCTAAAATAAAAACCCCAAAGAATACTGTGGCCAAATTTCAGAACTATCAGATTAAGGAAAAAATTTTACAAGCAGCCAAAAAAATAAAAAAAAATAAAAAACAATTTAAATACCGAGGTTCCACAATAAAGATTACCCAAGATCTGGCTGCCTCCACATTAAAGGATCGAAGGGTCTGGAATCTGATATTCCAAAAGGCAAAAGAACTTGGGATGCAGCCAAGAATAAACTACCCAGCTAAGCTGAGCATTTTCTTCCAGAGAAGAAGATGAACATTTAATGAAACAAATGAATTCCATTTGTTTCTAAGGAAAAAACCAGAACTAAACAAAAAATTTAATCTCCAACCATAGAACTCAAGAGATGCAGAAAAGGTAAAAAGAACTCTTGAGAATTGTATTTCTGTTGTAGATATAAAAAAATACATGTATAATTTGATTTTACTGATATAACATAAAAAAGGGAAGTAGATATGGAAAAGGGATGATGGCAGAATAATGGTGGGAAGGAGGGATAAAAAGAGGGAAACCACATCCCACAAAGAAGCAAAGGAAACTTATCATATCTGAGGGAATTTAGAGAGAGGGAGGAACATTCTGTGAATCTTACTCTCATCAGAGTTGGCTCAAAGAAAAAATAATTGACATTTGTTTTAGAGAAAATTCTCTCTCACTTTAAAACGGGGGAGAGGAAAAGGGAAAAGAAAGAGTAATAAGGGAAGGAAGGGGAAAAGATTCAAAGGGGGGAGGGAGGGATTCTAAAGAGGGTAAGCATCGTGATACAAGTGGGGTACATAAGTTCAAAAAGGGGAAAGAGGGTTGGGGAGGCAAGAAAAAGTAAAGCATAATCTGGGCTTATTAGGATGGCAGGAAATACAGATTTAGTAATTCTAACCATAAATGTGAATGGGATGAGCTCCCCCATAAAGAGGAGACGGATAGCAGACTGGATAAAAAGTCAGAACCCTACAATATGTTGTTTACAAGAAACACATTTAAAGCAGGGAGATACATATAGAGTAAAGGTATAAAGGCTGGAGCAAAATCTATTATGCTTCAGGTGAAGTCAAAAAAGCAGGGGTAGCCATCCTTATCTCAGATCAAGCAAAAGCAAAAATTGATCTAATTAAAAGAGATAAGGAAGGAAACTACATCCTGCTAAAGGGTAGCATAAACAACGAAGCGATATCGATATTAAACATATATGCACCAAGTGGTATGGCATCCAACTTCCTAAAGGAGAAGTTAAAAGAGTTGCAAGAAGAAATAGACAACAAAACTGTAATAGTGGGAGATCTCAACCTTCCACTCTCAGAATTAGACAAATCAAACCACAAAACAAATAAGAAAGAAATTAAAGAAGTAAATGGAATATTAGAAAAATTAGGTATGTTAGATCTTTGGAGAAAATTGAATAGAGATAGAAAGGAATATACTTTCTTCTCAGCAGTTCATGGAACCTATTCAAAAATTGACCATATATTAGGACATAAAGACCTCAAAATTAAATGCAAGAAAGCAGAAATAGTAAATGCTTTCTTTTCAGATCATGATGCAATAAAAACTACATTCAACAAAAAGTTAGGGATAAATAGACCAAAAAGTAATTGGAAACTAAATAATCTCATCTTAAAGAATGATTGGGTGAAGCAGCAAATTATAGTTACAAGTAATAATTTCACTCAAGATAATGACAATGATGAGACGTCATACCAAAATTTGTGGGATGCAGCCAAAGCGGTAATAAGAGGGAATTTTATATCCTTAGAGGCTTACTTGAATAAAACAGAGAAAGAAAAGATTAATGAATTGGGCTTCTGCAACTAAAAACTAAAAAAGACCAAATTAAAACCTCAATCAATATCTGAATTTGAAATTCTAAAATTAAAAGGAGAAATTAAAATATTGAAAGTAAAACTATTGAACTAATTAATAAAACTAAGAGTTGGTTCTATGAAAAGCCAATAAAATAGATAAGCCTTTGGTAAATCTGATTAGAAAAGGAGGGAGGAAAATGAAATTAGTAGTCTTAAAAATGAAAAGGGAGAACTTTCCACCAATGAAGAGGAAATTAGAGAAATAATAAGGAATTATTTTGCTCAACTTTATGCCAATAAATTTGATAACCTAAGTGAAATGGATGACTACCTCCAAAAATATAGACTTCCCAGACTAACAGAGGAGGAAGTAAATTGCTTGAATAGTCCCATTTCAGAAAAAGAAATAGAACAGGCAATTAAACAACTCCCTAAGAAAAAATCTCCAGGACCAGATGGATTTACATGTGAATTCTACCAAACATTTAAAGAACAATTGGCCCCAATGCTATATAAATTATTTGATAAAATAGGGAATGAAGGAGTCCTACCAAATTCCTTCTATGACACAGACATGGTTCTGATACCTAAATCAGGTAGGTTGAAAACAGAGAAAGAAAATTATAGACCAATCTCCCTAATGAATATTGATGCTAAAATCTTAAATAAGACATTAGCAAAAAGACTACAGAAAATTATCCCCAGGATAATACACTATGATTAAGTAGGATTTATACCAGGAATGCAGGGCTGGTTCAATATTAGGAAAACTATCAATATAATTGGCCATATTAATAACTAAATTAACAAAAACCATATGATCATCTCAATAGATGCAGAAAAAGCATTTGACAAAATTCAACATCCATTCCTATTAAAAACACTTGAGAGTATAGGAATAAATGGACTTGTCCTCAAAATAATCAGCAGCATCTATTTAAAACCATCAGTAAGCATCATATGGAATGGAGACAAACTGCAACCATTCCCAATAAGATCTGGAGTGAAACAAGGTTGCCCACTATCACCATTACTATTTAATATTGTATTAGAAATGCTAGCTTTGCCAATAAGAGCTGAGAAAGAGATTAAAGGAATAAGAATAGGCAATGAGGAAACCAAATTATCACTCTTTGCTGATGATATGGGGTATACTTGGAGAACCCCAGAGATTCTACTAAAAAGTTATTAGAAATAATCCACAACTTTAGCAAAGTTTCTGGTTATAAAATAAATCCACATAAGTCATCAGCATTCTTATATATCACTAACAAAATCCAACAGTCAGAGTTACAAAAAGAAATTCCATTTAAAGTAACTACTGATAATATAAAATATTTAGGAATCTATCTGCCAAGGGAAAATCAGAAACCTTATGAGCAAAATTACAGACTACTTTTCACACAAATTAAGTCTGATCTAACCAATTGGAAAAATATTAAATGCTCTTGGATAGGGCGAGCAAATATAATAAAGATGACAATATTACCTAAACTAATCTATTTATTTAGCGCTATACCAATCAGTCTCCCAAAAAACTATTTTAATGACCTAGAAAAAATAACAACAAAATTCATATGAAAAAACAAAAGGTCAAGAATTTCAAGGGAATTAATGAAAAAAAAAATTCAAATGAAGGTGGCTTAGCTGTACCAGATCTAAAATTATATTATAGAGCAGCAGTTACCAAAACCATTTGGTATTGGCTAAGGAATAGATTAGTTGATCAGTGGAATAGGTTAGGTTCAAGGGACAAAACAGTCAACAGGTATAGCAACCTAGTCTTTGACAAACCTAAAGACCCCAGCTTTTGGGATAAGAACTTACTGTTTGATAAAAATTGCTGGGAAAATTGGAAACTAATATGGCAGAAACTAGGCATTGATCCGCACTTAACACCATACACCAGGATAAGGTCAAAATGGGTTCATGACCTAGGCATAAAGAATGAAATTATTAATAAATTAGAGGAACACAGGATAGTTTACCTCTCAGACCTGTGGAAGGGGAAGGACTTTATGACCAAAGAAGACCTAGAGATCATTACTGATCACAAAATAGAAAATATCGACTATACCAAACTAAAAAGTTTTTGTGCAAACAAAACTAATGCAGAAAAGATTAGAAGGGAAGCAATAAACTGGGAAAATATTTTTACAGTCAAACGTTCTGATAAAGGCCTCATTTCCAAAATATATAGAGAATTAACTCTAATTTATAAAAAATCAAGCCATTCTCCAATTGAAAAATGGTCAAAGGATATGAACAGACAATTCTCAGATGAAGAAATTGAAACTATTTCTAGTCATATGAAAAGATGCTTCAAGTCATTATTAATAGAGAAATGCAAATTAAGACAACTCTAAGATACCACTACATACCTGTCAGATTGGCTAAGATGACAGGAAAAAATAATGATGATTGTTGGAGGGGATGCAGGAAAACTGGGACATTGATGCATTGTTGGTGGAGTTGTGAATGAATGCAACCATTCTGGAGAGCAATTTGGAACTATGCTCAAAAAGTTATCAAACTGTGCATACCCTTTGATCCAGCAGTGTTTCTACTGGGCTTATATCCCAAAGAGATCATAAAGAAGGGAAAGGGACTTATATGTGCACGAATGTTTGTGGCAGCCCTCTTTGTAGTGGCTAGAAACTGGAAACTGAGTGGATGCCCATCAGTTGGAGATTGGCTGAATAAATTGTGGTATATGAATATTATGGAATATTATTGTTCTGTAAGAAATGACCAACAGGTTGATTTCAGAAAGGCCTGGAGAGACTTACAAGAACTGATGCTGAGTGAAATGAGCAGGACCAGGAGATCATTATATACTTCAACAACAATACTATATGATGACCAGTTCTGATGGACCTGGCCATCCTCAGCAATGAGATCAACCAAATCATTTCCAATGGAGCAGTAATGAACTGACCCAGCTACGCCCTGAGAAAGAACTCTGGGTGATGACTAAAACACATTACATTGAATTCCCAATCCCTATATTTATGCCCACCTGCATTTTTTGATTTCCTTCACAAGCTAATTGTACAATATTTCAGAGTCTGATTCTTTTTGTACAGCAAAATAACAGTTTGGTCATGTATACTTATTGTGTATCTAATTTATATTTTAATATATTTAACATCTACTGGTCATTCTGCCATCTGGGGGAGGGGGTGGGGGGTAAGAGGTGAAAAATTGGAACAAGAGGTTTGGCAATTGGCAATGCTGTAAAGTTACCCATGCATATAACGTGTAAATAAAAGGCTATTAAATAAAAAAAAAAATTTAAAAAATTTTAAAAAAGAGATCCATTTCAACTATGTCAATCAACATACTTGACTTCTTAATCACATTATGCTACCAATTTGTATTCTACCTTATAGTCTGAGATTTTTTTTTTTCTTTTGTACTTTGGGTCTTCAGAAGACTGACTTTTGTATCATCTATCCCAGTATAACTCAAGTCATGTAACACATACTCAAAACTTATTTATACAAATGATAAATTAGATAGTGTGAATGTATTCCTACATTTCAGTATAGTCGTCTCAACCTCAATGATGAAAACCAGGCTCACAAAATCTGTCTTTTGAACCTGTTTCTTCATTAAACCCAGTGATTGGTACAGTCTCAAAATTATCAAGCTAAGCATTCAATCTCCAAATACAACCATTTCTACAAATCTAAGATTTGGACCCTATGCAGATTTATCTCCCAACCTCACTTGACCTTCAGTGACTAGAGTGTCCCTGAACTCAATTGCAAGTTTATAACTCAGCATGACAAAGGTGGAGGAAACCAATAGAGCAATGTAGACATATGCTTACTACAATCCAGCTCTGCTGACGTCGCTAGACTGCATGACAGCAGGATACCCAAGTGAAGGCTTTATAGTGAGCTAAAGTGAGACAAAAGGCAAACATTGTGGGCAGGAGAAACTCATTAAGTCCAGCTTCAAACTGTGCAATATACTAGTGGCTGCTGAGAAACTGTGGCTCAGCACTGTACAGACTGCCTTAGTAGGAGCAGTACCAGACTGAAGGGTGCTTTGGAGGCCAGCATGGTATAAAGTCAATGAGGAGGAAGTGCAGAACAATTCACAGGAGCAGTCACTTACCTCCTTATAACAGAGCCATGGGGATGGGTAGGTACATGGAGGCCAGAAACCACAGGAAAAAAGGCCACCACCTGGAGGGATTTTTAAATGACTTTTTAGGGAGCAAGGGGGTGGGACATGGGGGAAATAGGATGCTAGAGAGTCCAACCAAGAAACGGGCACAGAGAGAGAGCATAGTACTGAATAGTAAAGTTAACAGATATTTTTAGAAGGTAGATTTCTTTTAGAATTTCTTTATGTAAATTTAAATTTGCCTAATGGGAATTTAAATGAAGCAAGAATTGTCTGTACATAAGTTAAGTCATGGCATTTATAAAAAAATCATTCATTACAGTACTTTAAAGGCTATTACTGCTCCTCCATGAATTTATTATGGATAGAAAAGGAAAGGAAGAGAAGTGTCTAAAATTCAAAAATCATGTCTTGGAGATCCTTAGGTATCACGGTTAGTGTAGTCCAATTTACTACTTTATAGATTTTTCTATCACTGTTCTCTTGGACACTTCACATATTTCTTTTTTATCTAATGAAACTTCATTTAATTTTCTAAACTTCATTTTATTTATTTTTCATAGAAAATAATCTATTTTTCTTTCCTACTTCTATCCCATTAGAAAAAAGAAAATCAGAAACAAAATGTTTTTTAAAAATATATATAATCAAATAAAACTAATTCTAACATAGTCAATGTCTTTTTTAAAAAACTGTCTCATTCTACACCATCTCTTTGGCAAGAGATGGTTGGCATATATCATCATGAGTTCTCTGTATTCCAGGTTGCTCATTAAGTTAATCTAAACTTTCCCTTAACTTTCAACAACAAGAAGAATTCAACCCAATAGCACCCTTGTGATAAATCAGTAGAGCAACATAGGTTTTATTTTTTTATTTTTAGTGCAAGTGGTTCTTTTCATGGATTTTCTAGTGCCTTTAAAATCTGTATTCTCTGGACCAAATGGTAGTTTTTATTTTTATTTTATATTTTAATAATATTGATTCTTTTACTCTTTATGGTAGCTTTATTTATCTTATGTTTATATATAAATACACATAAATATATTTATTTTTAAATTTAGATCTGCATTTATTTTATTTTATTATTTTATATTTATATCATCTTCATTTTCATCTATATCTCTCTCCTATCTCTTACTCAGAGAGCAATCCTTTTTAGTCAAATATTTTTAAAAGAAAGGAAAAAAAGAAAGAAGTCTTCCACAATAATGACAATGTGTTAAAAATGTTTATAAAACATAATGTACTCATCGATCCTCTCTTCTCCAATAAAGGGAAGGCAATATGTTTTCTCATCTCATGTCTTACATGAGGCCAAGCCTCTTCATTACAATTAGACAGTATTTAATTTCTTTTTGTTGTTATTGTTTTTATGTTATTGTATCCATTTTGAATATTGCTTCCTTTCTTCTATTTACTTCACTTTGAATCAGTGCATATAAGTTTTCTTGTATAATTTTCTTTTTCTTTCTTATACATTACTTATTATGACCTGACAATATTCCATTATATTAATGTATCATAATTTTGAGTCATTCTCTAATCTATGAACCCCTACTTTGTTTCCAGTTACCATGATTTAGTTTCAAAATCAAATATACATATTAAAATTGAATATGGCTGGACACTGTTAGCTCCCTAAATTCAACATCAATGATTTCAGAGTATTCTTGAAAGTAACTATCATCTAGAACTAAAACTGTCATAAGTTTCAATGAAAATATTTTCAGTTATCACCCTGCATCAAACACTTCTGTATCATGATGTTAGTATAATGTTCCATCTTTAGTTCTCTAGGATAATACATGGTGATTGAATTGATAAAAGTTTCCCCATGTCTGAAATTCCTGGATGAGGAAACTCCCTCTGAGAAGGAAGGTTAACACCTCCCCTACTACTTATGATATTAGAAAGTTGCCTAACATCCTTAGAGGGCTTGAAGAATTTCATTTTTTCAGCTAAGTGAAACTGAATAGGAAAAGAGAATTGAGGCAAGGATATAAGTTAGGAGGAAAAATGTGATGAGGCCCTAAATTAGGACTCTAGCTTTGTGTGAGCAGAAATATGAAATGTAAAAAATGTTATGAAAGGAGAATCACCTAGAGTTGGCAACTGACTAGACAAAAAGAGTACAGGAAAAGGAAGATTGAGAGTGATGCTGAGGTTGCAAACCTGAGCAGCTAAGGACATTAGAGGTCTCAAAAAAAAAAAAATACATATATATATATATATATATATATATATATATATATATATATAAAAGTTAAGAAGAAAGAGGCAATAGCTAATTCTTAAAAATGTTAAATACAATTGATTAATTTGGCTAAAAAAAAAATGTGACCAGAGGACACAGTAATCAGTTTGGCCATATCTTATGGATCCTGCTTTAGATCATGAACACTTTTGAAAGGAAAGCTGTAGAGTCTAAGGTCCCTTTTAAATTTGTTACCCTCGTACAAAAAAAAAAAAAAAAAAAATCAAGGGGATCATGGAAAGAAGTCTGGTCTGGGAGTAAAGACCTGTGTTCTCTTCCTGGCTCTGCTGCTAATTTATTGTATAACTTTGGGTAATACAATTGACCTCTATTAACTTGCTTTTATCCCTGTACAATGAAAGAGTTGAAGGCAATGCTTTCTGAGGTCTTTTCCAGCTCTAATGTCCTATGACTTTAGGAAGAAATATTCTATTCATACTCAATTACTATTTTGAGGGAGTGATAATGTTGTGGTTTTAAAAAGTTTTCTCAGGGTGAAAATTGCCACATTTAGTCTAAAAACTCAGAACCTGTCAAGGAAAGAATAATTTAGCCTTAGTCTTTAGTCAAATGATTCACAAAGTCTATCTTTGTATTTTCGAGTTAACTAAGGAAGCAGTTATCTTTTTAAAATATTAGTTTCATAAATATTTCAATATCTATCATTAAGCTTGGGCTTTTAAAAATGAAGAAAAATTCACCTCTCAAAGAAAATGATCCTTGAATTGATAACCCAGAATACTATGGCTCAGATTCAGATTCTGTAGCTTTCTACAGGCTCAATCTTTGGTAGGTCACTAAAATGAGGGAGTTAAATGAGTTGACTTGTAAGGTCCTTTCCAGCTCTGTTACTTTACCTCATAGTTCCACTTACTTTGCAATGTTGCTACCCCTCAAGTTGACTTTCTTGAAGACAGTTTGGCAACATTTATTTAGTATTTACAACTTGTAGGGTACTAACCAGGCTTAGGGGAAGATAAACAAAATAGGGTTCCTGCCCTCAAGGAGCTTTTAACCAGGTAGGAGAGATGAGATATATATCCAAACAACCTTAATACAGAAAAGGATAAACTATCTATGTATAGGGAAGACACAAAATGCTAGCCAAATTCCAAAGAACAGAAATCAGAACAAATTCTTCCATTTTGTAGTCAATATTCCAGCTGAAGTGAGAGCTATTAAATCTTCACAGGTGCTTTGAAGGAGTCTGGCCACCCAGACTGCTGTCACACCAAGAGGGCTTCACTCCAAGTCCTTTTTCCACTGCAGTCTTTGTCGGGCCATTAGCCAAGCAGACAGCCTGATTGGATTTAAATGCAGACACTCAGAATGCAATTAGGTAAGGATCAATGTCTCTGTAACTGACTAAGTAACAGCTGAGAGAAAAGTTAGTTTCTGATATAATGAAGAGAAACTAGTAATGGATAAGAAACTTCCATTCTACTCTTGAAATGTAACCAAGAATTTTGTCTTATCTTAATAAAAATAAACAAACAAAAAACAACAATGTAAGCTCCATGTTCTTTTTCTTCCCTTATGTTAGGTTCTTTTCTTACCTAAGGGTATGGAATATATTTCTCCAATCCCCAAATCCACTGATACTAACAAAAATGTTCATATTCATTATGACAAGTACGTGGTCCTATCTGTTTCCTTTGATGTGGATGGGAAGTAAGCAGGTGCCTCATGGCTTTGGCTCCCACCCATTGCCAGGCTGGTCCCTAAGGCAAGGGTGAGCAGGTGTGCTCTCTTACCACACACTGGGTGCTTTGCATAATATCTGCTGGACTCAGAAAGAGCCAAGCTCATAGTAAGCACTAATGAGGGAAACAGCTAATGTAAAATCACATTCTTTTTGTTCTGTTGTTGATTTATAAGGTGAACATGGAATTTCCATCCTTTTTTGCTTGGTTATCTGCTGAACAGTAATATTCGTGGTCCACAGCAGATCATAGGAAAACAATGAAACAAGACTATATGTTAAGTCTCTCCATCTCTACCCCAACACTTCTCTTTTCATCTCCTTTTTGTGTGTTGTCTTTCCTCATTAGAATATAAGTTCCTTTAAGTAAGGACATATTTTTGCTATATTTGTGTCCCCAACTCTTAACATATTGTCTAGTACATATAATTGTTTAATAAAAATTTATTCCCTTCCTTCTCTATCCAACCACAAATAAGAGACACTATCTTTGACTTTTGAAAGTTAATGATAAGTCAAATAGATAACAGCTACATAAACCTTATAAGTTCTAAAATGGTGGCTACAATTTTATATGTGAAGAAACACACACACACACAAACACCACACACTGATCTTTGTGTATAGTGGAATATCTGCCTATGAACTCTTTATCCTAAAATTTCAAAGGAGTGAGCCTACACAGATAATCAATTAATTTTATTTTGTGAGATAGAGAATTTTAAACTTAATTTTGTATTATGTATTTATTTTTACGAAGAAAATCATCTCAGTTCATACTGAAGATAATTACCATTTTTCACTCTGCATCAAAAAAAGAAACAAAAATAGGCTTTTCCCCCCTATACTCTTGAGGATATTTTTGGTTTTAGAGGCCATTGTTTGTTTGAAGGGTGAAAAGAGCTGATAGAAACCACTTATGGAGTACAAATAGGAAAGGCTAAATTTTTAATAAGTGAGGGGGTGTTGGAAAATGTGATGCTGTAGGCAGAAAATGTGGAAGATTTTTCTTCTTATTTTTCAAACTGTGAACTTTGGGATCTGTAATTAACTTCCAGAGAACTTAACCCCAATGCACCAAAACTTTTTTTTTTTTCCTATGGAAATTAAATTGTGACTCTGGATATCCCATTTACTTAGGATACTTGTAGGAAACAATTTCCTGTTTGTGCAGACATTTTAAATACTTATTGGAAGCTGTGGAAAGGTGATAAATTTACATTTTAAAATATGATGTCAAAGATTTCAAAGTAAGGAAAATATACTTGATGATGGTGGATGGAAGAGTTAGATTAATTAAAAAAACTTTTTTGAAAAATAATTCATTAAGAAAAAATGAAAAGACATTTCAAATTTGTGCACATTTTGAAGTAACTATATTGATACATCTGCAAATTCATTTAAGCATTTAAAGAAGTTAACTTACTACATAGTAAACTACACAATGACTATGACTAGCATCAATTAGGAAAAATTTCTTCCTGAGCCAAATTCTTCTACCTTCCCAAATATAGTATAGAAATTATTGGTATCGTTAACGTCTTCAAGACCTAGGATCTTATTAAAGATTTGATTTGAAAAATTATTAATTATATGACCGAAAGTAGCTCAGGAATGAGTGACAGGAGCACAGAGAATCTGAATTAGACAAACTTTTCTACTTCCCAATTTATGTGTACAGTATGGGATCATGTCAACTTTCTAAAATTTGGAAGCTTCTTGTGGTTCAGAATGTCCTAAATAAGTATTCTTTTATATGTCAGAAAGTATTGTCAATTCCTATATTAATTTTGGAGTCCTAAGACTTAATTAAGTTTGAATTCCCAATCTTTGTGCTTACTATATTTACTATTTTAGGCAAATCCCTTCACTTCTTTAGGCCTCTGTTTCTTTTTCTTTAAGATTGTGGTTAGATTAGATGACATCTGAGTTCCCTTAAAGCTCTAAAACTATTATCTTGTGACCTATGAAGACCTCTGAAACAATCTCTTCTGGATGAATTTTCCAGCACTTTTCAATTTCTATTTCCCTGAAAATTCAACAGACCTATCATTTCTTTGAGCACATTAATATTTTCATTTCAAATCTTGGCCATTGTTCCTGTAATGTCAATCAGGAATTTTTTTTTAATTATCTTTGTAAGAATACCCAAATGAGCACAGTACAGATTAGAGTATGATGCCTTAGCAATTAACTGACACTTGTACAGGTGCATCGATTCTTTCAGGTCACTAAGGTACTATAATCAGAAATATTAATTTTAAAGTACTACTGGGTCCCAGTTCCCTATCCCTTGTCTTACTTCAGAGACCCAAAAGAAGTAGACAGATATCAAGCACCTTGAAGAAACAGATGACAATTTGATCTCCAGGAGCCAAGAGAGTCCTTATGCACCTTGAGGATTCTTTAATCCTATATGCAAAGAATCTTTGGGCAAAAGGGTTTATGACATTTTACTGTTAGATTGAAAGATATATAAATGTAAGGAATTATTATTTTAATTGGTGATATTTTGTAAGGATTAGTAGAGACAAGAAACATGACCACAAAACTTATTCCATTCCTCAAACTCTCATTCTCAAATGTTCTGTTAATATAATAAAAACCCTGTAAGTTTTTCCAAGCTAGAAAGTCTTTGAGTACAGTGCCAGTTCCAGGCTGAATCTGCTGTTCAAAGATAAGTCTTGCTAAGTACAAAGAATAAATCAATAACAAGATGTTGAATTTTTTGACCAAAGCAATCCACAAAAAAAGAAAAAGAAAAATACAAATAATTTTCAGTCCTATGTTGTCTCCCTTTTACTTTGGAAGTTATTGAGAGTAGAATGGCAGAAAGGTGAAGCAGAGGATTCTAAGAATTACTCAATTTTTGGACTATCTATAATTATTAATTCAATTGTTTGTATTCTAAATTTTTTTAATGACCCACAAGTTGATATTCTACCAGAAAAACTGAATTATGTTAACAATGACATTCTCCCTATAAATTATTCCAATAGAAATAAGGAAGATGCAGTTAAACTAAATAACGGTTTATAGGTTAACCTTGGAGAGGCAAATAAAGGAAGTGGCACTATTGACAGAAGTTGAAGAGACAAGTTTAGGCCTTAAACCAAAAAAGCACAGCATCTTCCATGTGAGTTAACAGAAGACATTTTACCTTGACTACCATTTTATTGGGATCATCTCCCCCTCTTCCCCCCATTACTAGCATAGTGGAACTGATGAATTCTACTTGACTGAGACATAGGCACTCTTTCTGCTGGCAAATGAGCATAAAAGGCTCAGTCACTCACAGAAGGAGGACCACATGGTTAGCTGAGTGTGGAAAGACCATTTGTCCTTTCCCTTGGTTCTATGGCATTGAGAAATAAGATTTGGGGTCTTAGTCTTGTTTTATTTGTTCCTTTTCAGCTCTAGGTCCAAGGAGAGGAATACTGATTTAGGATCAGGAGTCATAGTAACCTAGGAGCCCAGGATTCTAGACCAGAAATTACAACCAGCCCAACAGGAAAGCTCTGAGAAGTGAGGGTTTTGGAGCATAAGTCAGAAGTGAGGACTTTTATATTGGGGAAGAAGAACCAATGCTATGCAGGAATTTAGCCAAGTCATAAACTTAATCTTTTCTACTTCTCAGAAATTAAAGTTATTTAGATAGGATTCTGTCTCTCAGGTATTGAGAGAAGGAACTGTGTAATTTTTTACTTTCTATACCATTGAATAAATATTCAATAATATTGAAATGATAGAATCACACAGCTAGAAAGTGCCAGATCCAAAATACAAACCCAGATCTTGATTCCAAGATCCCTATCAGCTGTAGTTTTAAATGTCACAAATGCAGAGAAATTTCTACTCCTTCGTCTGGGGGATCCATGTGCACATTGGGGGCAGAGGAAGTATTACACAAATAATTCTCATATAGAAGAGGTATACACTCTATTCTGCTTAAATATGAAATAAAGGCATATTTTAGTTCTTCACAATCAGGGTTTTCCAAAGCTAGAATAAGCTGCCCTGGGACCACTTATGTGTACTTATTATGTAGGTTATAGAGGAGATTTTTGTTTAGATACACATAAAACAAAAAGGCATCTGGGTCTTTTCCAAATCTGAGCTTGTAGGACTCTGTTAATATGCTCAGGTCTTTTCTCTCCTAAAAACAATTTTCACTTAATCCTATCACCACTATACTTAGATAATCATGCTATATTTTATTCTTTTGTATTGATAAATGCTTTAAAAATAGTAATCTGTTCCCAATGCCTCCTCTTTCACACAACCCACTTATCCTTCCAATTTTGGTCAAGACTCCACCACTCTACTGAAATTATTCTCTTATACACAAAGGAGTAGGGATAAATAGTTAACAACCAACTCTCTGGGCAGAACATGCATGATACACATTTAAGTTTAATTTGTATCATAATGTTTTCTTCATATCTTTAAGTCTAGATAATGAAAAAAACCAAGCCCTGATTTCTATATAACATTTGCTGATTTTTGAGGTTTAAATGTTTAGCCTGACTTTTAACAATTAGTTATTCTGAGCCACTATGGGCTGGTTCCAGCACAACCATGCTTATAGGTTACTAATGAGCTCTTAAATACTAAATCCTGAGGTCTGTTCTTGGTACTCATCCTCCTTTACCATTTAATGACTTTTGACACTGTCAAAATACCTCTATTCTCAATATTCCCTCCACTTTTGTAATGTTCTCTCTCCTGATTCTTCTATCAGTCTAAGTTTTTATTGTTATTGGATAACCTGACTTTGCTCCTTAAATGGAGGACTATCCAAAGGCTTAATTCTTCTAGACTCTCTTCTTTTTCTAAATCTCTCTTGATTGGTGCTCTTATTGGTTCTCATTCAATTACCTCTTACTTCCTTTGTTTTCTCAGCATCAAGATGAATGCCTTGTACAAAATAAGTGCCTGATAAATATTTAACACATCAAATCAAGTTGATCCTGAATGTGCTTTCTCTCCTTATTTCAGATTCTCTGATATTATATTGATATTCTTGACTTCAAAGAACTAATTAATGAAACATTCAAGACGCAAACACAAGTTTTTGATCCAAAAACCCAAATAATTTTCATAGAATATAAATAAAAATAATAAATAAAATAAAATAAAAATAAAATTTTACAAAATTAAGAATTAAGCAGAAGATGCAAGGAACACACATTACTATTGCTAAAAAGTTAATATTATCATTTGATAAATCATCTTGGTGATTTGTTCATATCATTATCACTGGCAAGAAGAATTAAAAAAATAATCTAACCTTAATGCCATATTGGCAATAGTGTGTAGCAGATACCTCTGAATGACTTCTTTCTGTCTTTCTGAGCTGAAAAACAAATGACAAACCATTCCAGTATCTTTACCAAGAAAACTCCAAATAGAATCATGAAGTATCAGACAAAATTGAAATAACTAAATAACAGCAAATTTCAAAGGAATTTTCTTTAAATAAAGTTAATAAAGAGAGGGGAGATGATTACAAAAGATCTAAACGGGACTCTGGAGGTCATTATGTTTAATCCCTTCATTTATAAAAGAGGAAAATGAAGTCCAAAGGGTATAAGTGAGTTGCTCAAGGTCACACAGGTAGCAAGTGGCAGAGAGAGGGTTTTAAATTGTGGTCTGCTGGTTCCAGAACCAGTGTCCTTTCCACCATGCCACTTGTGTTGTAGCTGTAATCAGAATAAATGTTAATAGAAAATGTCCATCTGTCATTAAAATAAAGATTTCTATAGAAATAGCACTAACCTTAAAAATATTGGAACACAATCGGAACCTTTCTGTTCTAAGCAGTGTCTCCAAAGTGAGCATCTTGTGCTTTTCCATCTCTGTTCTTTTATTTCTTTTGTTCCCTTCACCAAGAATGCCCTTCTTTCCCTCTTTCTTTTAGTTTTCTACTTTTAAATTGATCTATTTTAAGATAAAAATCTAATAAATTCTATTTTATTTGATGTGAATTACCATATGGGTAATTCTCTCTGTAAAAAAAAAAACAACATAACTTTTTAATGTAATGACAGCACATGTAATTGATACCATGATGGGAGAATGCCAGACTTATTATATGCCATAGTGGGGAGAATGACAAGACTTGGAGTCAACAAGAATTGAGTTTGCATCCTACCTCAGATATTTGCTAGATTTATGACCCTAAATAAACCACTTATTAGTCTCAATTTCTCAATTCTCAGTCTCAGTCTCAGTCTCAATTTCTCAGTCTCAATTTCTTCATCTAGAAAGTGGGGATAGTAAGAGTACCTAAGTCATAGAGAGGAGGATGAGAAACTGAGATCTAATCCCTAGAGAAACCACAATCATAGGGAAGAAGTCAGAAAGTGAATAGCAACAAAAATAAAGCAGGGAAAGGTCTGAAAGTACTGAAGCTTTCTGTAAGAAGAAAACTCAATGACCTTGAACTTAAACAAATAAGTCAATAGGAAATGCAATAACAGCAAAAGGAAAGAGTCCTTGAGATCTGATAAATGAGTTCAGGCATTGGTGAATAAATTAAAATTCTTAAAAAAGCAAAATCATCCAACATTTAAAACATAATACCAAGGAAGAGAGGCAATACACGCGAGAGTACATGGGACAACATGGAACCACAACATATTGTTCCTGAATGATTCAAAAGATAAATAAGAATTTATGCTCTACACAACAAAAATAATAAATAGAATTTTTTAAAAACCTTGAATTTGAAGTGGCAAACCTCCCCAAAGGGACAAAAGAAAGATTAATGGATTGGGAATGTAGGTACACAGAACTGAATGACAACCAAGAAGAAGAGAAGCAAAAAACAATAATATTAAAGAAAATGCATTCAATATGCAAACAAAATATACTGAACAAAAATACAGTATGCACAGAAATAATTTGAGGATCATAGGTCTCCCAGAAGAACATGACAGTATAAAACACCAACACTATAATAAAGGAAATAATAGATGAGAACTGCTCAGGACATTTAAGCATAGTAAATGAAATTCCAACTGAAAGAATTCAGAGATCGCCTCCAGGGGAAAAAAAAAAAGGCTGAAAATGCATGTTGGTTAAATGTAACAATTTAATTCAAAAAACAAGTTTGGAAAGCCACCTAGAGAAAGACCTTCAAATGAAAAAGAAATGACATTTGAATAATGTGAGACTATTCTGTACCCACTTAAAAAAAAAAAAAAAAAAAAAAAGAGGAGGAAATGGAATTACATGTCTCAAAGAGCAATGGAGTTTAGAATGCAATCCACAATGACCTATCCTGCAAAAATTAACTTAACTATACATTACAAAAGATGGACATTTGATAATAAAGGATTTAAAATGTTTTAGAAAGAAAACTAGACCTGAGAAGATTATTTGCCTCCCCCACATCCTAAACAGCAGAAATGCAGGAATGAATAAATGTAGCAGTCAAGGAAAGTAATGGCAACCGAGAAAATATAGAGACCAATTAAGAGACTTCTTTTCTAAATGTACCAAGGACACAGGGTGAAGGTGAAAATCTGATAGAGATAGCAGTGAAGAGGCAAACAGGTTATGATGGATAGAACTCGACAGCATCCTTCCTAAAGGTAAGTGCTTCTTTTCTGGAACACCATTATAACATGGGATGATATATAAAAGCAAGGGAGATAATATGGGGATAAAGAGAAGTGAGTGATATCCCCCCTGAATACATGAAGGGCTAGCAACAGGGAGAACATGGGAATAGCAGAAAAAGGGGAAAGTGAAGAGGCCTTACCTTAAAGATGGGAGAGATTTCATTTGTGAATGTTCCTATGAGTAAAGAGAGATGAATAGTGAAGGAAGATAAAGATTGGGGACTTTGGTGCTTGAAAAGTCTACTAGTCTTATTGGGGGGATCCAGAGATGGAGCCTCTGGAGTCAACTAGCAACAGGAGAAATGACTGAGCATGGACACAAGGAAGAGATTTCAGGGAAAAGGTGGGAGGAAACATCAGTGGAGTGCTGCATTATCAAGGATGTGGCCATATGATGGAGCAGTGTTAGTTATGAGCCAGGTAGATCAGAGTTCAAATCTGGCCTCAGACATTTGCTAGTTGTGTGACCTTGGGCAAATCATTATACCTGTGTCTGTCTCAGTTTCTTTATCTGTAAAATGGGAGTAATAAAAACACCTACCTCCTAAGATAGTTGCAAAAATAAAATGAGATAGTAAAGGATTTAACACAGCACATTTAGCATAGTCTACTACAAAGTAAATCCTATATAAATGCTAGCTGATGTTATTATTTTATTACTATAAGCATTGTTCTATAAAGTAAATCCTTGGTAGTTTCATTGGTATTACACTAAATCTGTCAAGTTAGCTAGGAATTTCATTTTTATCATATTGTGTGCCATACAGCAAGAAACAGTGAATACCAATCTAATTATTGAACTCTTTCTTTATTTCTATGGAGATTATTTTATAATTATATTTACATAAATATTGTGTATATCTTGTTAAGTTAACAAGACATTTTTCTGCTTTCCATAGTTGTTCTAAATGAAATTTCTCTCTTTTTCTTCAAGCTTTTGTTGATATAATGTAGAAAAATTGATAATTTTATGGATTTATTTTATATCTCATCATATTAAAGCTATCAATCTCAATTAATTTCTTAGTTCTCTCTTTAATATCGTATATATGAACTCTCATTTTGTTAGTAAAAAAGGACATTTTCACCTCCTCTTTACCAAAGTTTACTTTAGCTTTGCTTTTCTGTAACTTTGCTCAATAGTATTTTAATATAAATTATTGCTGCATTTTGTCACACATTTTTAAGAAATCTGTTGATGTATATCATATATTTTGTTGTTTATGTGATTAGATGCGCTAATTTTCACAGGTATAAATAAAACTAGGCCACAATTTTATACATTTGTGCCAATGTTGATTACTTATATTGTTCTATAGTACATAGAATCATAGACTGAGAACTGGACAGGATGCTAGAGATCATAGGATCATACCCCCTTCCCTCAAACACTGTCCCCTCCCATTTTACAGATGAGGAAACTTAAGCCAGGAAAAGGAGACTTCCCCATAGATAAACAGGTAATAAATGTTAGAGATGGGTTTGAACCCAGGTTTTCCTGAGTGGAAGTCCAAAATCTTATTCAATATACTATACCATTTTCTCTTTCTCCACCTTATCCTCTCCTGATTTGGGTATTACTACTATATTTTTCTCATAAAAGAAATTTGATAGAATGTCTTATTTTTTATTACTGAGAATCATTTAAGTAACATTGATCTCTAACTATTTCATAGAATTCACTTATAAATATGTAGAATTGACTATAAATACCCTCCTATCCCTTTTAGTAGTTCATTATTTAAATTATCTTTTTAAGATAGGTAATTTATTATCTTTATTTCTAACTTTCCTAAATTGAGTATTTTATATTTCAGTAGCTATTTATAATTTTCTTTGAATTCAAAAATTCCCTGGCACATAACTGGGTATGTATGGTAGTTTCTGAAAAATTCATTTTTCCCCTGATATTAATTGTGAATTTTACATATTCTCTCTCTCTCTCTCCCTCTCTCTCTCTTTCTCTCTCTCTCTCTTTTTCTCCATTTTACAAATTTTGTTTTCAGGATGTCATAAGAACATTTTGTGATCATCATCCTAGGATCATGTTCTTTAATTATTATTTCATTAATTACTCTATGTAAGATTTTCTTTTCTTTTACTCACACATTTCTTAGTAACTGTTATGATGATGACAATGATGAATAACATTTTTATAGGTTTGCTTTAAGATTTGTAACATAATTTACATTTATTGTCTCTCCTTATCTTTACAATAATCTTATAAAATAAGAGATATTACTCTTTCACTTTAGCCGTGAAGTAACTAAGGTCCTTGCTGAGAACCACTCCACTGATAGGTGTCTGAGGATTTGAATTCAAATCTTCCAGACTTTAGGTTCAACACTCTATCTACTCTCCATCATATTGATTAACTTGTGACCATTAAGATTTACATATTTTGTCCATTCTTTCTTATTACCATTTTGTTGTGATATAATCTATATAGATATATTTTATATTTGTCACTATTTTCATTTATTTGTGAATCTTTAGGTCTTACCAAAGAAGTAATATTTAAAGATGTTATATCATGCTTTAATAAAAAGCATTCTCTTTACTCTTCTCATTTAATAATTGTCTTAGATCTCTAAAATCTAATTTTAACAGTTGTGTCAAATCTCTAATTTATTTCTTCTTCATATTTCTGTTGGATCTTTATAAATCTCCGAAAAAGGAATGCTAGAATCACCTATGATTTTTATCTTACCATCAAGCCCTTTTTGAATTTTGGTTAGTTTTTCCTTTAAGCACTTAAACAATGATATTTGATGCTTATGCATTCATTAACAAGAGATTGTTAATTTAATTGTCTGGTTCCTTTTAGTATAATGTAGTTTCCCTGTTTGTTTCTCTTGATGCCAGCAGTTTTTGTTGTTGCCTTTATTAAAATCGTGTTTATAATTCTTGGCATTTTGGAGTAAACTCAAGCACAACAAATTTTATTCCAGCTACTCATTTTAACCAGGTAGATGTCTTTTTAGTTTAAGTATGCTGCTCATAAGCAGAAAACTGTAAAATCCTATTTCCTGTTCCATTCTACTACTCTCTTTCATTTTTTGGACAAATTTAATCCATTCATAATCAAAGTTGTCTATGATTGTAAAATATATTTTTCTCCATCTTTTCTTACATGTTTTTCTTTTAAATTGTTTCTAGAGCTACACAGTTTGCTTTGCTTGCACTAAATATAACTGGGTCTTCTTATTATTCACCTCTCTTTCCCTGCTCTGTCAACCTACACTGGCCAGTCCGGGCCCAGATTCCTTTATTCTATTTTTATCATGATTCTTTTTGTTATTTCTTTCCTCTTTATTTTTTCCAAGCTGGATGAATACAGTTCAGAATCTTCTATATAATTAGCCCATCTCTTTGTTTGAATGACATTCACTCTTTTCTAAAAATATATATATCAGCTTCTTTCTTTGGGTACCTTAGAATCTAAATCTCCTCCATGATCTTTGGATATAAATGTTCTTTTGTTTTCTTAATATCTTTTGTAAAGGTAAGATTTCTTCAAATCAATAGCCTTGTTTCAATCCTTTAACTAGCTCATATGAGAATCTAATTCAGTATTTCTCTTTTCTCTTAATTCTTTTTCTTTGAAATAATTTTAATCTGAGGATCTATATTCAATATATATTAACTCAAAGTATGTTTTGTGGTATAGTGGAAGGAATTCTAGATCCTAAAATAGTTAAATGTATGCTCAAGATCATGCAGATAATAAGAGGCAGATTTGGGAGATCCCCCTCTATTATAACAACATTATAGAAATGTGCCATTTATACTTCGAGATATCTTGCCTTTACCTTAGGCCCAAGCAAAAACAGTGTGTGCTGAGGCTAGATTTGAACTATGTGCCAACATCTGCCTTTTCTCTCTTCTTTCCACTCCCATTGTGGGTGACTTGTTTGTTTATATCCCTAGAACTTGATTAGCCTAGTATCCTAAGCTCAAACTGCATGTCCTGACAATGTCTGGTCATATTGATATGAATTTCTAGTCACCTTAAAGTATAAGAAGACCCATCCATTCTGTTTCTCCAGGCATGACAAAAGCCTTAAGACTGAAGGAATCATCATATTCTGCCTTGTTGACCAATCATATTTCTGTATGAACTAAAAAGGTACCAAAACTACCCAAGGAAAAGAAAGAAAAAGAAAGAAAGAAACAAAAAGAGAGAAGGAGAAAGGGAGAGAAGAAAGGAAGGAAATAGGAAGGGATAGTGGGAGGGAGTAGTAAAGGGAGGAAGGAAGGAAGAGAAGCAGGGAGGAAGGGAGGAAGGAAAGAAAGAAGAAAAGAAGGGAGGGAAGAAGGAAAGAAGGAAGAAAGGAAGGAAGGAAGGAAGTATGGGAGGGAGAAAGGGAGATGTTAGGATTCTTACAAGGTGCTAAGTCAGTTACATAATTTAGCATGGTACTTAACAGTTCTCTAGTTCACTAATGTACTTAGTATTTATTAGTTCTATAAGATTCATACCTTTAAGAGAGCATATACAAGCTAGGAGCCTCAACCAGGATTCAATCAGGGACATTCAGGGCCAGAAGCACAAGCTCACTCTCGGAGGCAGAGATAGATTCATTCCATTGTCCACCTTTGTGCTGGCTGGAGGCTGAAGCTGCCAGAGGCAAAGGACTAGCGGCAGGAGCTCTCAGAACTGAGAGGAGAGAGAACTGAAAGGAAGGCTGCCTCCAGAAGCCCCCCAACAAACCTACTCCCAGAGAACAATATATTTTAGAGAAGAACATTACAGGCAGGGAGAAAGGGAAGAAGAGAGGGGGGAGGAAGGCAGGGAGAGATGGAAGGAGGAAGAAAATTTATGGCAATTTGCATTCAGAGTTTGTTAATTTTATTTCTGTAGTGGATAGCATTTTTTTTTATCCTGAGTATTTTAAAATTGTATTGGATTTGTCTTTCACAGTTAATCATTATTACAACATTATTGTTACTGTGTACAATGATCTCCTGGTTCTGTTCACCCTGCTTTGCATCAAGTCATTTAGATCTTGACATTTTTTGTTTTGTTTTTTCTGAAACTATTTTCTTGTCATTTCTTATAGCAAAATAGTACTCTCTCACAATCATATGCCACAACTTATTCAGCCATTCCCCAATCAATGAGCATACTCTGGAGTTCCATTTCTTTGACACCACAAAAAAGAATTCTTAAAAATATTTTTGTACACGGTATTCTAAAGTGTTTTTTGTACACTGTATAATAAAGGTACCATAGAGAATGAATTTTAAAATTTACAATTTTTTTCTAATAAAGACTTCATCTCTCAAATATAGAGCGGATGGAGTCACATTCACAAAAATAAAGTCATTCTCCAATTGATAAATGATCTGAGTATATGAACTTACAATTTTCAGAAGACATATTCAAAGTTGTTTATAGTCTCAAGAAAAATGCTTCAAATCATTATTGATAAGAACAATGCACATTAAAACAACTTTGGAGGTGTCATCTCATACCTATCAGAAATGACAAATGCTGAAGGAGATGAAGAAAAACAAGTACACTAATAAACTGTTGATGGAGCTGTGATATGTTCCAACCATTCTGGAAAAGTTTGAAATTGTAATCACAAATAATCAAAGAACTATATATACTTCTTTACTCAGCAATGCTGCTACAAAGTCTATATCCCAAAGAGACCAAGGTAAAAGGAAAATAATTATAGCAAGTCTTTTTGTGGTAGTAAAGAATTGGAAATTAAGGATTGCACATCATTTGACTAATGGTTGAACGGTGTCTGGTCAGGTGCAGATTCAACGTGAAAGAATTCACGAACCCAAAATATTAGTGGCAAAAAATGAAGTTTTATTGTTGGCACTGCAGAAGCCAGTTTTGCTAGGAAGACAGACTTCTGAGTGACAAGATCCTGGCAGAGAAATAACAAAAGGTTTCACTGAGAAGAGGATCTCTTCACAGCAGGAAGAAGTCCTGGCAGGCAGCTATGCCAAGGAGAGATTCCTTGACAAGGCATAATCCTGCTTTGGACATTCTGCAAGTTATGAGTTTAAAATTGTGTTTTTTATAGGAAATCTGAGACTGAGGTTTCAACTGAATGAGATTCCTTCAATGTTGTCAATGGCCACAGCCCTAGATTTCCAGTTGAATGAGACCACTTAAGTTCCAGCTACTAGGAGTGATCCTAGACTTATTTTCAGCTCAATAGAGGGTGCAGATAATTAATAGAAATATCCAGTCCAGGTCTCCAACTAAATGAGACCACTTAAGTTCAAGCTAAGTAGGGAGTGGTCCTGAGCTAATCTTAATGAAACCACTTAACTTCCCCAAAGTGTGGGTCTCTGTCAGAAGAGAGTTTCAGAGTTCACCCCAAAAATCAAAAAACAGTTCCAGGATTCCTTCCATCAAGAGGAACTATCACAAAGCTCTGTTCATAGTAGGCACTTAATAAATATTAGCAGAATTGAATAAACTTTTGTTCTGATATTTGGAGAAAATATTATGGAGTACTGTGTTTTTTGACCTGATGGAGTTACTATATAAATAGCAATTAACAATCTGTTTCACAAGATATTTTTAAAGTGAATATGCCAGACCTGTGGAAAAAGACGGAATTTATGACCAAAGAAGAACTAGAGATTATTATTCATCACAAAATAGAAAATTTTGATTATATCAAATTGAAAAGTTTCTGTACAAACAAAACTAATGCAGACAAGATTAGAAGGGAAGCAATAAATTGGGAAAACATTTTTACAGTCAAAGGTTCTGCTAAAGGTCTTATTTCCAAAATATATAGAGAATTGACTCTAATTTATAAGAAATCAAGCCATTCTCCAATTGATAAATGGTCAAAGGATATGAAAAGACAATTCTCAGATGAAGAAATTGAAACTATTTCTATCCATATGAAAAGATGTTCCAAGTCATTATTAATCAGAGAAATGCAAATTAAGACAACTCTGAGATACCACTACACTCCTGTCAGATTGGCTAGTATGACAGAGAAAGATAATGAGGGCTGTTGGAGGGGATGTGGGAAAACTAGACACTGATACCTAGTTGGTGGAATTGTGAATATATCCAGCCATTCTGGAAAGTGATTTGTAATTATGCTCAAAAAGTTATCAAACTGTGCATACCCTTTGATCCAGCAGTGTTAGTACTGGGTTTATATCCCAAAGATATCTTAAAGAAGGGAAAGGGACCTGTGTGTGTGAGAATGTTTGTAATAGCCCTTTTTGTAGTGGCTAGAAACTGAGTAGATACCCATCAATTGGAAAATGGCTGAATAAATTCTGGTATATGAATATTATGGAATATTATTGTTCTGTAAGAAATGACCAGCAGGATGATTTCAGAAAGGTCTGGAGAGATTTACATGAACTGATGCTGAGTGAAATGAGCAGATCCAGGAGATCATTATATACTTCAACAACAATACTATATGATGATATCTTCACAGTTAAAGCTCTGATAAAGGCCTCATTTCCAAAATATATAGAGAATTGACTCTAATTTATAAGAATATGAATGTTATGGAATATTATTATTCTGTAAGAAATGACCAGCAGGATGAATACAGAGAGGCTTGGGGAGAATTACATGAACTGATGCTAAGTGAAATGAGCAGAACCAAGAGATCATTATATACATCAACAACGATACTGTATGAAGATGTATTCTGATGGAAGTGGATTTCTTTGACAAAGAGACCTAATTCAGTTTCAATTGATCAATGATGGACAGAAGCAGCTACACCCAAAGAAAGAACACTGGGAAATGAATGTAAACTGTTTGCATTTTTGTTTTTCTTCCCGGGTTATTTTTACCTTCTGAATCCAATTCTCCCTGTGCAACAAGAAAACTGTTTGGATCTGCATACATACATTGTATCTAGGATATACTAGGACATATTCAACATATATAGGACTGCTTGCCATCTAGGGGAGGGGGTGGAGGGTGGGAGGGAAAAATCGGAACAGAAGTGAGTGCAAGGGATAATGTTGTAAAAAAATTACCCTGGCATGGATTCTGTCAATAAAAAGTTACTATAATAATAAAAAAAAAATAAATGATAAAATAAATTTATATATTGCTTGCTTTCTCAGTGGTTAGGAGAGAGGTAGGAAAGATAATATGGAACTAATTTTTAATGAATGTTTAAAAAAATAAAATGCTTTAATTTTTTTTTCTGCAAAAAAAAAAAAAATACTATATGATGATAAATTCTGATGGACGTGGCCCTCTTCAACAATGAAATGTATCAAATCAGTTCCAATAGAGCAGTAATGAATTGAAGCAGCTACACCCAGTGAAAGAACTCTGGGAAATGAGTTATAAACCACTACATAGAATTCCCAATTCCTCTATTTTTGTCTGCCTACATTTTTGATTTCCTTCACAGGTTAATTGTACACTATTTTAAAGTTCAATTCTTTTTTATACAGCAAAATAACTGTATGGACATGTATACATATATTATATTTAACATATACTTTAACATATTTAACATGTATTGGTCAACCTGCCATCTGGGGGAGTCGGTGGGGGAAGGAGGGGGAAAATTGGAACAAAAGGTTTTGCAATTGTCAATGATGAAAAATAACTCATGCATATATTTTATAAATAAAAAGCTATAAAAAAAAGTGAATATGTCCCTGTCCCTATAGCTTTAACTTCAGTTGATCTTATCTTATTCAGAATCATTTGCCCCAGAAAAAAAAAAGAAACTAGGCATCTATACAGAGAATACTCCCCAAATTCCAATCAATCCTACAACCCCTGAGAGACTATATATAGTTCTCTAGATTTCTATGCCTATTACCATAAAGTCTGAACTCTTCTAAAAGAGAATTGTGCACTTGAAATTTCTCATCAGCTCTTCTCTCAAAGCCACTGCTACATTATCTATAAAATGAAATAATTGCATTAAATGGCCTTTCAAGTCACTTCCAGGTCTAAATCTATAATTTTATGTGAGACCCCTGATCCCCTATTATCTTCTACCACCTCTATTTATGATCAGTCATCCAGCCCCTTAAGCCCACTAAATCTGGAGAATGAATCCTATACAATTGTGTTACAACTTACAAGTTAATGATTAGGTTTTAAAATTAGAGTATAAGGTAAACATTATTTTAGTCAAAATTACTTTTAAAAACATTAAAATTGTTCATAAAATTAAAGATATTATCTTCAAACAGTTGTATCAGGATCTAGAAAATCTTTAAATGAAGATATTGAGAGGAATGATTTATACTGAGGAATGAGATGATGAAGGGGGGAACAAGTTCTGAAACCCTATTGTCATCAAGAATGGGCTAAAAAGGGAACAATACATATATACATACATGCATACATATATACATATATATACACACACACAAAAGGATATAAAAGTCTTCTAAATTCAGAGACAAGTAAGAGGGTGAGAGAATAGTATAAAGGAAGTGTGCAAGGCTATTGATACTCCAGAATGGGATAAGGTATGTAGATTAATGGGAATGGAATAAAGAAGGAACAACATATATATATATATGGAGCATGTTAATTAATAGGAGGGCAAAGGAGTGAGTAAAAGTAAAACTGAGGAGTTAGGAGGGATAGGATATAAGAGATACATACAAACATAAAATAAAGATCAGGAGTAGAATTTATTATTAAAAAAAAATAAGGGTAGTAAATCATAATCTCAAAATTAAAGCTAAAATACATTTAATCAAAAGAGAAAATTAGAAAAACATACTGTATGTCAGTCATATTAATATTGTTTCAGACTATTTAAAATAACTAGGCATTATATTAGAAATGGTGTAGGAAATTATTAAAAATATGGAAAGACTTGTACTTATGAAGGAAGATATTATCTACCTTGAGAGAAACAGAGAACAAGCATAGTACAGTCTTACATGAGTGCATAGAAATATGTCTGTGGCTATAGATATCTATGTATATGTATGTGTACACATAATATATATCTTTGTGTGTATCTGTGTAAACATACATTTTTGTGAGTTATATATGTGTGTGTCATGATTAATTGTAACCTTCTTGGAGGCAGGGAAAAGAACTAAGTAAAAAGGACACAGCAGAGAACAAAAGAAAACCTATCTGGAAGCAAAGAAAAGATGGACAACTCTGAACACATTGTGTATTATTATTATGTAGGCTTTCTTGAAATGGGAATTTATTGCTTTATATTTTTATTCCTCTTACATTCTGCTGTGCACATGACTTTTTTTTCCTATTTTATATTTAAGTTTAAAATAAATAAATGTTTATAAATAAAGGTATTCTGATGAATCTGAGAAGGTTGTCAAGGGGAAATTTTTTAACATTTTTTTTTTATAACACCAAACTTAGCTATTGATTTGTAAAGAAGTAAGAATGAAAAATTCTGAGAAAATAAAATAAAACAAAAAATATTAAATGATTAACTGATCAAAAATGTTTTTGAGAAAAAAAAACATGAAAGATCTATAAATTTGTATGATTATGTTAGAGGGTTACCACACCACCCTATAAATATTGATTTTTCCTACTCATCATGAGGGAAATGAGAACTTAAGGAAGTCAATGGGAACATGTTCAGGGCCTTTTGATTATCCAGAAAGCTAGCAAGCATTAACTGAGTCAATCCTTCTCAGCCACTCTAAACAAATGAATAAATTGTGAGAAGGAAATTCTGTGAAAATAACAGAAATAAATAACTAGCAGTTAAATAATTATTAAAGGATTTGAAAAACACTTTAGAAATATTTCATTTTATCCTGACATTGGGAGATAAGTACTATTCTTAACCCCCTTTTTCAGAATAAGAAACTGAAACAGATGGAGATTAAATTACTTGCTCAGAGTTAACAACACAATAGCAACAATAATTTATTAAATGCCTACTCTGTGCCAAAAGGTGATAAGGTTGGGAATTACAAAGAAAGGCTAAAGACAGATAGCCCCTGTTCAAGAAGTTGACTTTAATTGGAGGGACAACATGCAATTATGTATAAATAAGATATTTCAATATAAGTTGAAGATAAATAAAGAGAAGATATTAAGGAGGATTAGGAAAGATGCCTTATGTAGGTGGGATTTTAAATCTGATTTGAAGGAAGCCAAGAAATCTAGGAAGCAGAAATAAGGAGGGAATGAGTTCCAGACATAGGGGATAGCATAGGATATACAGTATCTTATGCAAGGAATAGCAAGGACAATAGTGACACGGGATCACAGAGTAAGACTGAAAGATAGGAAGGAATTCGGTTATGAAGAATTTTAAAAGTCAAACTTATTTTTGTGTATTTGATCCTAGAAAAACAGGGAGAGAAAGGAAGGGAATAAACATTTATTATCTACTATGTGTCAGGCACTATGCCAAGCACTTATTACAAATATTATGTCACTTAATCTTTACAATCACCCTTTGAAGGAAGTGCTAGGATAATTCCCATTTTTAAAGTTGAGATAACTGAGACTCAGTGCCAGATAACTAATAAAGGACTAAGGCCAGATTTGAATTCAGTTCTTTCTAATTCTAGGTCCAGTATTTTATCCATTGCTCCAATAGCTGCCACTAGAATTAAACAAAGAAATGACATGGTTTAACATCATTTTTAGGATGATCAACTTGACAATTAAGTAGAGAATGCATTGAATTGAGGAAAAGTTTGAAGTATGGAGACAGAATAACAGGCTATTTCATTAGTCCAGATATGAGTCTATAAGGATCTAAACCAGAGTAGCAGCAATGTCAAAGGAGAGAAGGGAGTATTTACCAGAGATATCATGAAGGTAGATACAGAAGAAGTTGGCAACAGATTGGATATAGAGGTGAGAGTCAGGTGTCAAGGATGACACCTTGGTCATGAACCTGAAAGAATGGTGGTGCCCTTGATAGGAATAGATAGGAAGAAGGAAGGAAAGCTAATGAATTTGGTTTTTACCATATTAAGTTTAAGATGTCTATGGGACATCTAGTTTGAAACAAACAGTAGATAATTGTAGATGCAAGCCTAGAGGTGAGCAGAGAGAACAAGGTTGGATAAATAAAATAGAGATAATAATTGAATCCCTGGGAAATTATGATGTCATTAAGTGAAATAGTGTAAAGATGGAGAAGAAAAGCATTCTGGACAAAGCTTGGCAGGAGTAGAAGATGTAGGGGAGTTCCCCATAGTTTAACAGGTATGAACTGGATGAAATTCCAGCAAAGATTATTGAGAAGAAATGATCCCATAGGTAGAAAGAGAACCAGAAGAAAGCAGTATGATGAAAACCTAAAGACAAGAGTATCAAAGAGGTTATTGGCAAATAGGTAATGACAAAGAAGTCAAAAAGGTTTTGGATTGAGAAAAGGCCATTAAATTTGGTGACTAAGAGGTCATTCATAACTTTAGAGAGACAGTTTCATTGATGGATTAATTTGTAAACCAGAGTGCAGAGAGTTAAGAGAGAAAGAAGAAAAGTGATGGGGACCTCAATTGCAGCACAGTTCTCAAAGAGTGTAGTAAGAAATGGGAGAAGAGATATATAGTAATAGCAGGTATAATGTATCACAAAAGTTGTGGTTTTTTCAGGATGAGGTAAAATTGAATGTATTTGTAGGAAGTGTCAGTAGACTATGAGAGACTGAAAATAAGTGAGAGAATAGAAATGATAGTGGAGAAAATCTATTAGCAATGATAGGATGGAATAGGATCACACATATATTGTTAGAATTGCCTTGTCAAGAGGAAGGTTCACCTCTTCTTGTAAAGGAAGAATAAAGGTGAATCATCTGAGTGACATAATATGAGCAATAGGGGGAAAGAAGGAGCTCTCAGCAAATGACCTCAATTTATTTAAAGAAATATAAGACAAAGGTCTGAGATGACAAGATGGGAATAGAGAGAACCATGAAAGATTTGAGAAAAGATGAAAAACCTGGGAAAAGTTTCTATGTAGAGTTGATTATAAAAGTATATACAGATTGCTTTGCAATGATGAGTACCCAGTTGAGATTATATAATATAAAATTTTAGTGTACTCAGCACAGTTTTGTGATGTTCTCCAGCTTTGTTAACTGGCTTATTACATAGGAATAAAAGCAACAGGACTGAGGCCAACAGGATAAGGTCTTCAATAGATTAATTTACTCAAGAATTTCCACAGAATTCAACTGATTTATTAATGAGTGAAATTGAGGAAGGAAGAGTATAACCAGTGCAGAAACAATATTCTAAGAAAGAATTGAGTGATAGAGAGATCAGAAGTCACTCAGAGAACAGAGATAAGATCTTGGAATTGCAAGGCAAAGAAGGGGATAGAACTTATCATTATGTAAAGGCATTTTAGAAAGCATGATGATGAAGATTTTTGGGGGGAGGAGCAATTAGAAAGTGTCTGAGGCTAATTTGAATTTGGATCTTTCTGACTCCATCTTCAATTCTCTATTCACTGTGTTACTCTATGTATACAGATATTCACACTATTAAGGGCACATGGAAACCAAGACTAACTAAAACATTAGCCAACTCATTTTCTTCCTTTATAGTTAAGAAATTTTGCTCATGCATATCATGTAGTTAGTGCCTGCTTGGAGGCTGCATTTTTTTTTGGTTGTTCCATGATTTCAGGCATATTGAACTCTTCATGACCCCATTTGGGGATTTCTTGGAAAAGATACTGGAATAGTTTGCAATTTCTTTCTCTAGAAGATGAGGAAACTGAAGTAAAAAAGACTCAAATGACTTGACCAGAGTCACACAGCTAGTAAATGACAGGACAGATTGAACCCAGATCTTCCTGACTTCAGGCCTGCGTTCTATTCACTGTGTGCTATCTTGCTGCCCTTTCAGGGGTCCTCAAACTATGGTCCACGGGCCAGATGCAGCAGCTGAGCATGTTTATCCCCCTCACCCAGGGCTATGAAGTTTCTTTATTTAAAGGCCCACAAAACAAAGTTTTTGTTTTTACTATACTCCAGCTCTCCAACTGTCTGAGGGACAGTGAAATGGCCCCCTATTTAAAAAGTTTGAAGACCCCTGCTTCTTAGCTGCTTTATTACCATCCTTGTTTTTACATGTGATAAAGATATTCTCAAGGATAACACTAGCTAGGCATTACCACCTCAATGTATTTACTAATGCCATTTGCTAAGCCTTTAGCGCCCTCTCTCCAAATTCCACCCATTGAAATCCTACCCATTCTTCAAGGCAAAGCTCAAATGCAGCATTTCTCCTCTATAAAATTTTCTCTGGTTTCCTTTCCCACTACCATCATAGCAGAAAATAATCCTTCCTTCCTATAGACTCTCATAAAATTTATTGTATGCTCTCCTAGAAATTATTATAATTATTATTTATTAATTATAATAATTATTATAATTTATTATATTCTTATATTTGTCCATTCTATATTACAAATATTGCATGCATCATATTATATTTAATTTTATTATACATTTGTTGTAATTTGCAGTGTGAGTTATTTGTGTACTTCACCTCTATTAGATAATAAAGTCCTTGTAGTCCGAAAGTATGACTTTTTTTTTCTTCCATTTTCATGGGACATTGGAAGCAGGGTGGGCTTTGGAATCAAGACAACTGTATTTGAAGTCCTTCTTCTATTTATTACCTATATTACTTGGGGCAAAATCATTGAATTTCTCTGGGCTTCAGTTTCCTCAACAATAAAATGAGAGGATTGGACTAAATGGCATTTTTAAAGTTCCCTTACAACTCTAAATCTTTCATCTTATATACTTTGCTGTTCTCTAGCATTCAACTTATCTGGCCCATAAAAAATATTTAATATTTGTTTCTCTGAATCAAATTTTAGCCACATGAAAGGCTAAATCTAAGTATAATTCAATATGCCACACATGACACACAGGATGGCTGAGCAGATAAAGATGGATCATCTCTGAAAATAAATAAATGAATCATTGAATGAATAGTCATTTAAAACAAACAACATGTTAAGCACTGAGTTAGGTGCTGATCATACAAATGCAGAAGTGAGACTATCCGTTCTCTCAAGGAGTTTGCTCTCTAATATGAAGAGACAATAAATGAGCAATCATTGAAGAAGAAGACATCTTAAGCTTATGGAGTCAAAGGAATGGTAAATTTTAACAATTTTTGTTGTACAGTCATTTGTACTGTCTAACTCTTTGTCACCTCATTTTGGGGGTTTTTTTGTGTTTTTTTTTTTTAGATATTGTTTGCTATTTCTTTCCCCAGCTCATTTTACAGATAAGGAAACTAAGGCAAACAGGGTTAAGTGACTTGCTCAGGGTCAGGTAGTCTGATTTGACCTAATGAAGATGAGTCTTTTTGACCGCAGACCTAGCACTCTATCCACTGTGCCATCTAGCTGATCCCCAATTTAACAATAAGGAAATCAATTAATAGGACTGGAAGAAATTGGAGTATTTAAGGATGGAATTGGTTGGATATGGGAAAATGTGTGTGATCCTGGCCAAGGCCCTTAATTTTTTGATTCCCATCGCAATATTCTAAAACTTATAGACAAGTTACCTATCTGGCCTTGTTGGCAAAAATGTCCATACTCAGTTCCATCCACTGATGCAGTTATAAATCTAGGGAAGACAAAAACATTAATATGACATTACTCATTTTTAAAATAATATGGATGTCATTAGAGCAATGCTTCTACTAACAATAATAATGACAATAACCACATTAATAGAGGAGCTAGAGAGAGAGTGAAATGCCTTCTCTCTTGCAACTTGAATTCTTCCCAAGCATTGTTGACATGGGATGGATTCATTTGTTTGCACACAGTGTGAAGGCATCCATCTCCACCCAGCAGCCAGCTTGGGGTCCCAATCAGAGCTGATACTAGTCCATCAATTACTGCTTTTCCTGGAGCAGAGGGAAGAGTGCTGAGGTATCCGGGCCTATTTTGGATTTTTATGTGCTCAGATGAGAACCTTTCATTTATTTCCTGTGAGGACTAAGCTTCCAATGCCAGGCATTTAATCTGATGTAGAGCTAACTGAGGCAATTTATCTGTTTGTTTATTTTTTAGATGTCTAAAATTGTGCCCTTTATTCAAACAGCTTCAGGATATAAGTACAACCAAACAGCATTGGGATATATACTAGAGAAACAACAAGCAGCAGTGATTAAAATAGGAGGGAACCATTTCTGCATATTTTAATGCTATTATAGTTTCCCATTGTTTTAGGATGTTGAACACTTCTTAAGAATAGATGAAAATAGCCAAGGGCAGCTCTTAACTCAGTCAGTGAGCTAGTGTCTCATTTGACACTACTTTAAGACCTGTCCTTATGTATGTATTGGGCAAGCAAAAAAGGAGAATGGAGGAGGGGAGAAGTATATACAAGGCATACTGTTCATAAAAGAGAACACTACAGAGTAAATTGTCAATGAGAATTTCCAGTGGTATTGGGGAAGAGGAGTGATAAATGTCCCACACTATTAATTTGTGCCTTGATTTATAATAAATTTACCTTTCTGTGAATATTTGGGTCCCTGAAATGGTTAACAGATATAAAGTAGGAAGAGTTGCCAAAGATCAATTTAGATCATCTAAGATATCTTCAAGGCAGGATCCCATAGATAATAAGTAGCAAAACTGACATTTGACCCTAGATTAATTGAACCCTAACCTAACATATTATTGTATTTGAGTCATATTGAGCCAGAGATGTATTTTTATTCTTCTCTAAAATAACAATGATATGTGTGTTTATTTACTTTGAGAATATAGCTGCATTTATGTAGCATTTTATGGAACACCATATGCTTTAAAAAACACTTTATATATCTGGTCTTATTTGAGCCTCAAAGCAGTCTTGGGAGGCACGTACTTTTACTATCCCTATTTTACAGATGAAGGAATTTAGGCTGAAAGGGTACCTAGCTCAGTCACATAGCTATAAAGAGTCTGAAGCATGATTTGAATTCAGTTCTTCCTAACTCCAGAGTACTCACCATGCCTAGCATTCTATTTACTGCACTGTTTAATTATCTCCAAATATAGTATTTCCTTTTTTTTTTTTTTTTGAATGATTGATTTTATTTTAGGCAAAAATGAGTGCCTAAGTTAGTAGACTCCTTTGAAGCTCCAAAAGCAGTGCTTTATTTCCTATCCTGAAGCTCAAGGTCCCTTCCCTGATACCCAATTAATTTGATATTACAAAAGTTACATGATCAAATATAGTATTTCTAATTCTAGGTCCCAAATATTCTAACTCTAATGCCCCATATATGCTGTGAAGATTTCTCCATAACAAAGGTGATCAATCTTCCAAAAGGTATCTGCTAAATCTTCATTTAGTCAATCTATCTAAAGTTTAGGGGGAAAAAAATAGACATTTTAGGGAAGATATGGATTCAATAGTTGAAAAGGGAGAAAGGAAGATGTGAATAGCAGAAACAGAAGAGCTAAATAGGGAATCAATCAATTCAATCTGTAAAATATTTATTTAGCATCTGAGACCTGGGTTAGCCCAGCAGAGGACTATTACAGTTGTTGGGGATTCAAATAAAAAATTCAACAAGCCTTGCCTTCAAAGAGTTAAAGGCAATTGAAAAACAGTTACACAAATAAGTTGAACTCAAATGAAAATAGATACATAGACTGACACAGAAAGATAGATAAAAATTATATATGTGATAATATGTGTTATTTACATATATATACAATTAATTTATAATATACATAACTACCATATACACACATGTATATTTGTGTTATATATAATTACATTGTGTTTTGTGTATATATTTATACATGTATGTGTGTATGCATATACATATAGCCCTTCAACAAGGGCTTCATACTTCACATACTTCAGTGGAGAAATTTGTGAAAGATAACACTCTCTGCATGGATGTTTAGAATTCTTGGAACCAAAATATAAGAAAAACTCTCCCCTATCATATCCTTTGGCTTTCCTCCTTTATTTCCTCATTTACATCCCAGCTCTTATAGAAGGCCAGTCAATCTCTGAAAAATATGACTGATTAATAAGATTACCTTAGCCATCTTAGAACAAGCCCTTTGTGTTAGGTCTGACCCCATCCAATTAGGAGAACTTTAGTTCAGAGTATAAACAGATTGGAATCTAAAATGAGTTCTTCCCTGAGGAAATGAGTCTTTGTCCTTATAACCCCTGAAGAAAAAAACAAACTCTGCAGTGATAATGGATTCCCTGTCAAAACTGTTGAAAGTACTGTCTCACTATCAAGCCGCATTCTCAGTAGGAAGAACTGAAAATTCCTATCCCATCTCCCATTCAATGTCCACTAATTGCTTACCAAGGTTATCCCCTTTTACAGAGGTATTTCATGCATTGAGGTATACATTGGGAGCCTTTGGTTTTCTAAGAGAAGCCATTGACGATTTTATTTATTATTTATTGATTATTAATTACCCAGAAACTCTGTTTCTTGGGTTTTTCATTCATCACAGTTTCTTAGTATGGGTTAAGATCTTATCCCACTCCTAATTGTGTGTTCTTCAATGTATTCCAATGAGTACCTCTCCGATTTCTGTTTGTTGTTTTCTTTGACAAAGATATTTACTATTTATTTGTGATGGGTTTTTTTGTATGCAGCATTTGAGGGCAAGTACTAAACTGGTGAATGTAAACTAAAGGTAATCCTCTGATCTTGCTATCAATTAGGGAACCCATTTTGTTCTAATTTCTTAGCTTCTTTCTTCTGGGCTTGAGATATTTGGGGAAATGGTTTTGTTTGTTTTTAGATATAACACTAGACAGATACCTCTTTTGAAAATAAGAGAGATTGCTCAGCCCAGGAGGTTTAGAATTTTAACTTACTTCCTCCTCACCCCACAGCTAGATTGCTAGTGGTGATAACACATTGCTCTTCCTACAATCCACAAAGCTGGGCCAGACCCCAAATATAAATCTATAATATATAGAAGCTTCATCTTTGTATATTTGTATAATTTTTTGTATATATATATATATATATATATATATATATATATACCTAAAAAGTGACATTTGGGCTGAAACTTGAAGAGAGACAGGAATTGCAAAAAGTGAAAAAAGATAATAGGAAAAGGGGCTAAAAATCCTCTTTTTCTCCCTCTTTAAGCATTCTTTTCCTCTTTCAAAGAAATATTCCCTGTCCTTGAATTTATAATTCAGGCTGCTTCAATCTATCACTTTGCTTCGTTCCAAAAACAGGTACCCCTGAGAATACTGTCATAGTTCCTGTTTGGCCAGAGTATATGTATGTTTCTATGCCCTTTCTTGTGCTATTAATTAGACTACCAATGCCAGTGCCACTCTAAAATAATCTCCTGAGCTACCTTTGGTACACATGCTATAGGATGCCAAGTCTTGACCTCCACAGACATAGAGAGGGAATTCAAAATAATGCTGAGAGTGTGGGTAGCAATCAAGTAGATTCTATCTATGCAAGTAACAGAGTAATTCACTAAGAACTAGGAGCCTTTTGTTTAGAAACCTTCAAGATACCAGAAGGAAATACTTGAAATGAAGGAGGAAACAAGTGAAAGCAAAGGTTCCATTGGTTTGGTTATTTAAATAGTTTTCCCACATCCCCTCTAACATTCGTTGATATTTTTTCCTGTCATCTTAGCCAATCTGACAGGTGTGTAGTGGTATCACAGAGTTGTCTTAATTTGCATTTCTCTGATTAATAGTGATTTAGAACACTCTTTCATATGAGTGGTAATAGTTTCAATTTCATCATCTGAAAATTGTCTGTTCATATCCTTTGACCATTTATCAATTGGAGAATGGCTTGGTTTCCCAAGAGTCAATTCTCTATATATTTTGGAAATGAGGCTTTTATCAGAACCTTTAACTGTGAAGATGTTTTCCTAGTTTGTTGCTTCCCTTCTAATCTTGTTTGTATTAGTTTTCTTTGTACAAAGGCTTTTTAATTTGATGTAATCAAACTTTTCTATTTTGTGATCAATAATGGTCTCTAGTTTATCTTTGGTCACTAATTTCTTCCTCCTCCACAGGTCTGAGAGATAAACTATCCTATGTTCCTCTAATTTATTTATAATCTCATTCTTTATGCCTAAATCATGGGCCCATTTTGATCTTATCTTGGTATACAGTGTTAAGTGTGGGTCCGTGCCTAATTTCTGCCATACTAGTTTCCAGTTATCCCAGCAGTTTTTGTCAAATAATGAATTCTTATCACAAAAGTTAGGATCTTTGGGTTTGTCAAACACTAGATTGCTATAGTTGACTATTCTGTCTTGTGAACCTAACTTGTTCCACTGATCAACTAATCTATTTCTTAGCCCATACCAAATGGTTTGGGTGACTGCTGCTTTATAATATAGTTTTAGATCAGGTACAGCTAGGCCACCTTCATTTGGTTATTTTTTCATTAATTCTTGTGAGATTCTCAACCTTTTATTATTCCATATGAATTTTGTTGTTATTTTTTCTAGATCATTAAAATATTTTCTTGGAAGTCTGATTGGTATAGCACTAAATAAATAGATTAGTTTAGGGAGTATTGTCATCTTTATTATATTCTCTCGGCCTATCCAAGAGCACTTAATATTTTTCCAATTATTTAAGTCTGACTTTATTTGTGTGGAAAGTTTTTGTAATTTTGCTCATATAATTCCTGACTTTCCTTTGGTAGATAGATTCCCAAATATTTTATGCTGTCGACAGTTATTTTGAATGGAATTTCTCTTTGTATCTCTTGCTGTTGGATTTTGTTGGTGATGTATAAAAATGCTGAGGATTTATGGGGATTTATTTTATACCCTGCAACTTTGCTAAAGTTATGAATTATTTCTAATAGCTTTTTAGTAGAATCTCTGGGGTTCTCTAAGTATACCATCATATCATCTGCAAAGAGTGATAGTTTGATTTCCTCATTGCCTACTTTAATTCCTTTAATCTCTTTCTTGACTCTTATTGCCGAGGCTAGTGTTTCTAATACAATATTGAATAATAATGGTGATAGTGGGCAACCTTGCTTCACTCCAGATCTTACTGGGAAAGGTTCCAATTTTTCCCCATTGCATATGATGCTTACTGACGGTTTTAAATATATGCTCCTGACTATTTTAAGAAAAAGTCCATTTATTTCTATACTCTCAAGTGTTTTTATTAGGAATGGATGTTGGATTTTATCAAATGCTTTTTCTGCATCTATTGAGATGATCATATGGTTTTTGTTAGTTTGGTTATTGATATAGTCAATTATGCTAATAGTTTTCCTAATATTGAACCAGCCCTGCATTCCTGGTATAAATCCTACTTGGTCATAGTGTATTATCCTGGGGATGATTTTCTGTAATCTTTTTGCTAATATTTTATTTAAGATTTTAGCATCAATATTCATTAGGGAGATTGGTCTATAATTTTCTTTCTCTGTTTTCAGCCTACCTGGTTTAGGTATCAGTACCATGTCTGTGTCATAAAAGGAATTTGGTAGGACTCCTTCAATCCCTATTTTTTCAAATAGTTTATATAGCATTGGGATTAATTGTTCTTTAAATTTTTGGTAGAATTCACATGTAAATCCATCTGGTCCTGGGGATTTTTTCTTAGGGTGTTGGTTAATAGCTTGTTCTATTTCTTTTTCTAAGATGGGACTGTTTAGGATATTTACTTCTTCCTCTGTTAATCTGGGCAAGCTATATTTTTGAAGGTATTCTTCCATTTCATTTAAGTTGTCGAATTTATTGCCATAAAGTTGGGCAAAGTAATTCCTAATTATTGCTCTAATTTCCTCTTCGTTAGTGGTGAGTTCCCCCTTTTCATTTTTAAGACTAACAATTTTATTTTCCTCTTTCCTTTTTTTAATCAGATTTACTAAGGGTTTGTCTATTTTGTTGGTTTTTTCATAGAACCAACTCTTAGTTTTATTAATTAATTCAATAGTTTTTTTACTTTCAATTTTATTGATCTCTCCTTTTATTTTTAGAATTTCAAGTTTAGTGTTTGACTGGGGGTTTTTAATTTGTTCCTTTTCTAGCATTTTTAGCTGCAAGCCCAATTCATTGATCTTCTCTTTCCTTATTTTATGAAAGTAGGCCTCTAGAGATATGAAATTTCCCCTTATTACTGCTTTGGCTGCATCCCACACATTTTGGTATGATGTCTCATTATGGTCGTTTTCTTGGGTGAAGTTATTAATTATGTCTATGATTTGCTGTTTCACCCAATCATTCTTTAGTATGAGATTGTTTAGTTTCCAATTATTTTTTGGTCTACTTTCCCCTGGCTTTTTGTTGAATGTAATTTTTATTGCATCGTGGTCTGAAAAGGATGCATTTACTATTTCTGCCTTATTGCATTTGAGTTTGAGGTTTTTATGTCCTAATATATGGTCTATTTTTGTATAGGTTCCATGAACTGCTGAAAAGAAAGTGTACTCCTTTCTGTCTCCATTTCGTTTTCTCCAGAGATCTATCATATCTAACTTTTCTAGTATTCTATTTACCTCCTTGACTTCTTTCTTATTTATTTTGTGGTTTGATTTATCTAATTCTGAGAGTGCAAGGTTGAGATCTCCCACTATTATAGTTTTGTTGTCTATTTCTTCTTGCAGTTCTCTTAATTTTTCTTTTAAGAATTTAGATGCTGCACCACTTAGTGCATATATGTTTAATATTGATAATGCTTCATTATCTATGCTACTTTTTAGCAAGATATAGTGCCCTTCCTTATCTCTTTTAATTAGATCAATTTTTGTTTTTGCTTGATCTGAGATCAGCATGGCTACCCCTGCTCTTTTGACTTCACCAGAAGCATAGTAGATTTTGCTCCAACCTTTTACCTTTACTTTGCATGTATCTCCCTGCTTCAAGTGTGTTTCCTATAAACAACATATTGTAGGATTCTGGCTTTTAATCCATTCTGCTAACTGCTTCCTCTTTATGGGGGAGTTTACCCCATTCACATTTATAGTTAAAATTACCAATTCTGTATTACTTGCCATCTTGTTAACCCCTGTTTATGCTTTTCTCCCTTCTTTCCCTCTTCTCCCCCTTCCCAGTATTAAATTTGTGAGCACCACTTGCTTCTCACAACCCTCCCTTTGTAGTATCCCTCCCTCCCCTCTCCCCCCCCCCCCCCCCCCCCGCCTTAGAGTTCCTCCTCCTATCTTACTCCTTTCCCTCACAGTTTCAGTATTCCCTTCTGCTTAGTTTATTCCTTCCCTTTTCACTTTTCCCTTCTGACTTTTCAATGAGGTGGGAGAAGTTTCACCATAAATTGAATATGTCTACAATTTTTCTCTTAAAGCCAATTCTGATGGCAGTAAGATACCCACTATATTCATCCCCCTACCTTCTTTAATTCAATGATTGCAGAAGGTCAGTGATAAAAAGAAAGTCTCGCTATATGCCAAAAATATTTGCAGCAGCACCTGTAGGAAAAAAAAAAAACCCTAAAAACTAAAACTAAAACTAAAAAGTATATATTTATCCATTGGGGAAGAAATAAATAAAATCATGTATATGATATATGATATATATATATATATATATATATATATATATATATATATATATGCCATTAGGGTTTCTAGACAAGTCTGGAGCATTTTGCATGAAAGATTCCTAACTGATAGGGAGATTGTTGATGCAATGTTATGTGCTTGAAAGAGGGGCAGAATTAGCAAGAGTTTGGAAAAGAGAAACATTCTTCATTCTTTCTTCAAGTCATCCATGATGCTAGATACTTTTATATTGACTCCAAGGAGGAAGAAGAGAAAGACTTTCTTGAAAATATACAAGGAAAGCTGGCTCCTTCAGATATTCATGCTCTTAAAAGTTTATAAAATTTCACTTGTTGAAATGGGTGTTTTTCTTGGTTGGAACAAGATTTAATCTCACTTCTGTCTAAAATGTTCATTTTTTCTTCTTTTATATTTTTATTTATATTCTTTTATATTATTTGGCACGTTCTAAGCAGGAGAACTTCTCTAACTTTTGTTTCTAATGGTCTTTTCTTTAACATTTGTTGAGAAGTCAAACCTGTTGATATTAGTTTGGGGTACCTTTTCCCCTATAAGGGGAAATCTAGTGGTTTTTTGTTCTTAACCAATCATGCTCTTCAACAAGTATTATTTTGGACAACAAATAGATATAATTCTTGTTCTGTACACCTCTTTTAGGGGAGAACAAAATAGCTAATCTTGTAATCCTTCTCCTGTTCCTTTGAAGGTAGTAATTACATTTTTTGTTGGAGAGCTGTAGGCCAGATTTTGGTGATATTTATCAGTACCTCTCATCAAGCTTTTGGTCTATTTGTTTAAACATTTTGTGTGGATATAAGCATCTTAAATGAGCAGCACATACCTTAAAGAAATAATTACTATGATATAAGAAATAAAGAAGAGGAAAAAGTATCAAGAATATGAACTGAGGTAAAGTTGAACTAGGAGAACAACGCACACACAATGACTACAATAATGTAAATAAAAACAACAAAAAATTGGAAATTTAATTCTGTGATATTAAAATGAATAAGAAGAGATATGAGAAAATACCTCTCTCTTCAAGCCACTCCCACATCATGACAAAGGTGGGCAAACACGAATGTGGTACATTGCAAATAATATCAGGCTATTTCAGTATGTTGCTTAAATTTGCAGGATTTTTTTTCTACCTTTTTAAAAATATTTTTATAAGCAGTGGGCTTGGGGAAAGATACAGTGGAAAATGTAGATGATTTAAAAAAAATTCTATTTGAGAATACTAAGACAGCTACAGCTTATTTCTTGTTAAGACTAAAGGCTCTTCTGTCCTCCTCATCACCATCATCATCAACTAACATATAGTGCCCACCACTATGCTAAATGCTTCAAAAATTAAAGCCTCATTTAATCCTTACAGTAATCCTGGGGAATAAGTATTATTATTATTATCCTCATTTTATAGATAAGGAAATTGAGGCAGACAGACATTAAGTGATTTTTCCAGAACCATACAACTATAAGGGAGTTTTAATTCCCATCTTCCTGACTCCAAGCCCAGTTCTCTATCTATGATACCATAGCTTCTTCTGAGAAATTTTGTTTCTGCAATAGAAAATGACCATTCACTCCTCTGAACTCTTCTGGCACTTTGTTCATATATCTCTCATGCATTTGGGACCTTTTATTTTGCTTTGTGTTTTGCATGTTATCTTCACTTTCCCTACTAAAAGAAGACAAGGTGGTACCACAGAAAGAACCTGGAATGAGAAAGACTGCATTCAAATCCAGATACTGCATTTATCAGATATGTGACCCTGGGAAAATGACTTTCCCTCTCTGACATTCTGTTTCTTCATTTGTGAAATAGAGGTAATAACCATTCTCTGTTTTCTAGAGCTGTTTTGAAAAAAAAATACTTTTCAAAATGTGAAGCTAAATATACAAATGTTAACTATTCCTATCTTCATTATATCCCCTATAATAATTTGCCCCATACCTTGTACATAGCATGTTCACAGCAAATACCAATCATCGTTGTTCCTGATGAGACACTGGATATCATATAGATGAATTGATGCAAAGAAAAATGAACAAAACCAACAGAACATTGTACATAGTAGCAGCAATATTGTATAGTGAAGAACTATGTGGATGCTTCAGCTCTTCTCAGCAATACAATAATACAAGATAACCCAAATGACTCATGATGAAACATGCTATCTACCTCCAGAGAAAGACCTGATATGCAACTGTGGTGGACTTAGCTCTTTTCAACAGTAAGGTGATTCATGCCAATTCCAATAGACTTGTAATGGAGAGAACCACCTGCATTCAGAAAGAGGACTATGGGGACTGAATGTCGATCACAACATAGTATTTTCATCTTTTTTGTTGTTGTTTGATTGTTTTTTTTCTTCCTTTCTCATTTTTTTTTCTTTTTTGATCTGATTTTTCTTGTACAGCATGATAATTATGGAAATATGTATAGAAGAACGGCACATGTTTAACCAAAATTGGATTACTCACTTCTAGGGGAGGGGATGGAAGGAAGAAAGGGAGAAAATTTTGGAACACAAGGTTTTGCAAGGGTAAATGCTGAAAACTATCTTTGCATATGCTTTGAAATTTTAAAAAATTATTTTTAATTAAGAAAGAACTGATGTGGTTTGAACGCAATCTGAAGCATACTATTTTTTCTTTTCCTTTATTTTATTGTTTCTCTTTCTTACTTCCTTCTTCCTTCCTCTTTTCTTTCTTTCCTTCTTTCCTTCCTTTCTTTTTTCCTTTTTTCCTTTCTTCCTTCCTTTTTTCCTTCTTTCTTTCCTTCCTTTTTTTTTTTTTGTTCAACTGTTCTTGTACAAAATGATTAACATGGAAATGTTTTACATGATTGCACACATATAACCTATATCAGATTGTTTACCATCTCAGGGGAGGAGATAGTGAAGGGAAAGAGAAAAGAAAGGGTGGAATTTGGAACTCAAAAAAAATTTTTTTTAATGTTAAGAATTATTTTAACATGTAATTGGAAAGAAAACATCAATTTAAATAATGAAAAGAAAAAAGTCCATCAGAGCCTTATTTCACTTGGTTCTTTAATGATACTGTAGAAATTTTCAGTAAATATCTGATGTAAGTAATTGAAGTAGTTTTTTTCCAGAAATTAGAGTTTCATATCTGACTTTATATCATGGTATCATATAACTTATAGAATAAATATTCATGTTTTTTGTACTACAGTTACTATGATATATTTTAATGAGACTGACCATTGGGTCCTGAAAAGCCACTGATAGATTTATAGCTGAAAATAACATCATTTAAATTAATAAGAAAAAGGAATAGTAGGTGGGTCTTGGAATTCTTAGTTAGCCAGCCTAGTATCTGAAGCCTTTTAGATTGATTTTTTCAGTCTTATCACTCACTGACCTCCTATACAAATTCTAAGATCCATTCAAACTCTTTCATTTTATGAATTACTGTAATATAAATTACATTAGATTTAGGAATCATAAGATACAAATTCAATACTGGTCTTTTCTACTAGTTGTAACCTGTGTGACCTTAATAAGTTTTTTTTCTCCCTTTGGGTCTAAATATCCTCATTTTTAAAATGAGGGGATTAGGTTAGATGATTTCTAAGATCCTTCCCAGATATATTATTTTTATATCCTGTATGGTATTTAGCACAACTCCTTACCCAGAGTAGTTCTTTAATAAATAGCAATTGATTTCTTTTGGTATTAAAGCTCTATGTTCTCATTGTCAGTCTGTCTGAAAGACAGCAATCTCATTAAAGTAAAGATGCAATGCAACATCTTTCATGGAAGCTATGTCCTATTCAGCAGGTTACTTACCTGTCCCTCTTTGTTCTTTCTTACCAGTGGTCTGTAAATGTGAAAATGCCTCTTTTTGTCAGCATGGGTTTTCACTTTGTTTTATCTCTGCACCCTTTATAGATATAAAAGGAGAGAAATATTTTCAGACTCTACATACAGTAGATATTTTTGAATCATGGAATCCCATCCATCTAGAACATAAGAAGGATATGTAAATGAGGCAAAGAAGGCAAGAATGGTGAACTGGGATCCTAAAGACTAGTGCTCTGCAATTCATCTGCTTCATGACCAAAGCAAGCTACTTTCCTTTGAAATTTCCTCACATGGGAAATCATAGGTTTAGGGTTAGAAGGGACTTCAATGACCATTTAAGCTAAATCGCTTCATTTTATATGGGAAAAAACTGAAGCTTTGAGAGTTTGATTTGTACAAAGTCATAGAGCTAGTATCAGAAGTGAAATTTAAAACTAGATCATCTTAATTTTAAGCCCCATATTTTTCCTTTCTGACACTCCTCCATAGGGATACAGGCCTTCATCATCTCATGCTTAGACTATTTATTGCCATGATCTACTAATTGGTCTCTTTATTGTCCCCTCAGTTATCAAATTAATCTTTCTAAAATATTGTTCTGACCATAACCTCCTCCCCATTAAATAACCATTGGAGTGGTTATCTATTACTCCAGGATTATTTAAAAAGTCCTCAGGTTGGCATTCAAAGCCCTTTATCACTTGCTCTCCAACACCTTTCTAGTCTTCCCATACCTTACTTGCCCTGTTCTATATTCCACAATCCAGTACTATTGACCTTTTCTATTTCTCAAAAAATAGGATACCCTGAGGACAGCTAGATGGTGTAGTGGATAGAGCACTGGCCTTGAAGCTAGAGGACCTGAGTTGAAATCTAGTCTCAGATATTTAACTTTTACTTTCTGTGTATGACTGTAAATAAATCACATAACCCCAATTACTTCTAGACTCCAGGAATTTTTATTCGGGTCCTCCATGCCTCCTCCTTCTTCTTCTGTCTCTGATTGCCCTTGCTTTCTTCCAGTTCCAGCTAAAATCTCCTCTTCTATGAGAAAACTTTACTCCATTATCCTACTGCCTTCTCTCCAATTTCTCCTATACATAATTTGTTCACACATAGCTATTGTCATGTTGTGTCCCCCATTAGCTTATGAGCTCATTGAGAAAAATAACCAGTGACCAATTTTTTTGTATTTCTGACACTAAGTACAATGCTGGGCACACAGTAGGCATTTAATAATTGCTTATTTCATTCTATTCACTAAGCCATGCTGTCTCTCAAATAAAATTACTGAGCTACATGATAATTGAAGCTATTTCTAGTCTCACTGTCCCAGTTATGTGTCCTCTTCCTAAATGACTTTATATTTGCTTTGTATATATGCTGCACTTACTGTATACATTTTGTATTTCTCCAGTAGAAGGCCTGGAGTCAGAGAGGCTTGAGTACAAATCTAGCTTCAGACACTTACCAGCTGTATGAAAGCCATTTAACCTCTATCTGCCTCATCTTTAAAGTGTGGGAAATCAAAGTACTTATCTCCCAAGGTTAAGAATTAAATTAGATAATATTTGTAAAGCTCTTAGCATGGTGCCTGGCATTTATCAAGTACTATATAAATGTTAGCTATTATTGTTATAATTATTACTATTATCATATAAGCTCCTAGAAAGCAAGGACTATTTCATTTTATTTTGTTTTCCTTTTATCTCATGTACCAAAGTGCCTGGAACATTTATGGCACGTATTTATTGCTTACTGAATGAATAAATCACCTTTAAAATTAAAAGTAATTCTGTTTTTGTTTTGCCTCTTAGCCCTTAATGAAGAGCACCCTGATTGAATAGTGTTATCTTTCCAATCAATCCCATTTTCATATGAACAGAGATAGTGATATTAAGAAATCTGCCAACTCCCACTTATAGATGATCTATCAAAGGCAGCCTTAAGCTGATGCCATTAACTGAAACTGCAACAGTTAGTACAGTACCTAACCCCAACCAACCAGCCAAAGCAAGTATACATTTGTACAGATAGATATAATATTTTCCTTTTCCAAAAGGAAAATCTCCTTGGATCTATCTTATATAATAGCTCACGCTTTGAGTAGTATGATAGCTTTGTTTCAAGATTGGATTCTAGGCTTTTTTAATATATTCCAGAGCCCTCCAGTTCTTGTGTGATTGTTGCCTAGTTCCCCAGGCTTTAATTATATCTCTTTTTGAAAAGAAAAACCCCTGGAAACCAGAAACACAATTAATTAGAACATAAAAGGCATGGTTGTTTTTATGTATTATCTATACTGTCACAGAAGCTCCAAATACAGAAGTTAGTATGGCGGTATTAAACTCTTTATTTTTAAAAAAATAAAACTTTTTTTCTTGATTTGTACCTACAACCAAATTTAGCTAGTATTTCTGAATTCCAGAGGCTAATAACATAGATCAACTATGCATAGCAAGTATATGTCATAAAAGCTTCATTTTGTAAATAGACAGCAGGGAAATAGATGTTTTGCTAGAAGCCTATGGTGGGCTAAAATAGACCTTTTAACCCATATACTGTAGGACAACAGAGATATAATAGCACCGGGGAAAGACATCAAACAGTGCCCTCTCCTCTCTGTCAGTGAGCTGCCTTTCTAGCATTGCCCCATTTCAGATTATGATTTATATCAAGCATTTCATCCTGCCTGAATTTAACTTCTACTATTCTAGGACTTGAATTAGCAACCTGAAACTAACTTCCTAAGTTCTTGACCTTATTTCCTGATGACTATTTGTACTCCTCCAGAAACTCACCTCTTTGTGTCCAATTCCTACCCCCACTAACCTGAATCAAACTTACTCTTATTTCAGGCTGATTATTTGATTCAATTGTCTTGACCCCAGATTCAAGCTAAGTCAGTCACAGATGCTCAGCAGGAAGGAATCAAGTGTCTGAATCTCTTCCCACTGATGCTCCAGATGCAAAAAAGCATAATGTTGTTTCCTGAGTTACATTCTGTAACACACAGTTTTTATTTCCCTAAAGCATGCTCTGCAATTTGGCAAGAGGCTAAATGAAAGCACTATTACATGAGAAAGACAGATGTGCTTAATGAATGTTACTATAAGCAATTCTCCAAGAGACCAGTGGTTTTAGTCAACCTGTTCAATATACCTTTAGCTATTTTCCCTTTTTATGCCATGAAAGGGCAGAACTGAATGGTCTCCAAGGTCCCTTCCTCTAGATTTAGCATTGTACAATCCTAGCAGAAAAATAGATATCAAGGACAGTAAGAAAACCCTTTCGTTCCCTACCATCTCTTTGGAGGGCTCCCCACCCTACCATTAATCTTAAAAAGAATCAGGGTAAGGACACTTTAAGTGATACTTCAGTAAACATCAATAGCTTTTCTGAACAGCCAGTAATGATATTATAATGAATAAGAGAGCTGCGGGATAAACAAAAGAACCATAATAGAGAGATTTAGATAGTTGCTTGGGTCAGACTCACATTAGAACATCAAGTATTGTGATAGGGAAATGTTATTATATTTTTTTTCTTAAAGACTATGATTTCATTGATTTCTGGAGTTCTTCCTTAGAACCACCTTCTCCCTGCCCCCATCTCCAACCACCCAAGCTGATCAATAACTGTTGTGAAATTTACATTTTGAAAATAAATAAATAAAACAAAACAAAACAAAAATTTACATTTTGAAGAGAGTTGCCTAGATGGGCCTCTAAGAATTTAAATAACTTACTTAGGGTGATTCTACTAGTATTCTATCTCCTGAAGAGGGAGAGCCCTTACCTAATGCAAAAGCCACTTCTATAGCTACTATTGGCCATTCTGCCTGATAGAGAACTGCTAAGTAGCATTTATTTCGTATCTTATAATCAACTTGATTGTTTCTCTCCCATCCCAAAGAACATGACAAATTTTAAAAGTGTCCTCTAGAAAATGGGGGAGAATATCAAAGTGTACCCACCTAGCTACTTCCTAAAGCTATGTTTGCTGAAAAATAAATGCAAATCAAGATTATGGATATTACAGTGATCCACAATTGAAATTAGTTAGAAAGCAAATGAGGTAGTGCTAGGCAAGAAAGAGTACAGCTTCAGGGATTGTAAAATCTTATAATATACCTACTGATATAAGGGAAATTCAGAAAATGAGTCTCAGAGTGGAATAGTGATTTTTTTTGTTTCATTTTGGTTTATTTTGCTTTGGAACCAATCTGAGTACCAAAACTCACAGAAAATAAATCGGAGCACTGAAGTAAAAAATCAGAATAAAATTTTGGATCAGCAGACTGTTGAAATACAAAATTGGCATTTACTTTTGTATATATTTTATATTTTCTAATCTGTGTATATATTGTTCTATATCCCACTCGCCCCACTGCCGTTATATAAAAGTTCCATGATGACAGTCTTGTTTCATTTTTGCCTTTTTATTGCTAACACTTAGCAGTTTCTGAAAAGTCATAGATGTTTAATAAATTACTTATTGAACTGAATTAAATATGAAAAAAAGACTTCAGGGAATCTCAGCGGATTTCATAGAATATTCAAAATTTTGTAAAGGACCATTTAGTAACAGGAAAATGTCAAAAGGTAAGATAGTACTCTTGCTTTATCATTTAATTTTTGAAACAAGATTGATTTATCATATAACTATCGAAGTCCTGAAGTTCTAGGGTGATATGGCAGATAAAGTACCAGAGTTGAAAAAAAATTGGGCTTCAAATCCTATCTTAGTAAAATTTGGTTCAAATCTCATTTCAGGAAAATAGTATGGTGCTGGGCAAGTCACAACCTCTCTGTACTACAGTTTCTTAAACTATAAAATGAGAATGTTGGACTTGATGATTTCCAAATTCTCTTAAAATTCTAAGTCTACATTTCCAATATCCTAAGTAATTTGTTCAAGGTCATACACCTAATTAATGATAGATGTTGAGAAAGAATGTCTTAGCAACGGTGGAAAAACTAGTGGCACTATGTGGTATAGTTATGAATCATATGTCTAGATCTCCAAAAACCCTAGAGATCAAATAATCCCTTCCTTTCAAAACTAAAAGTGAAAGATGGTATGATCTAGTGTATAGAATGCTAGACTGGAAATTAGGAAAACTTGGGTTTGAATCCCACCCTAGATCTTTACTGACTGTTTGATCTTGGGATAATCATATACCACCTTCAGAACCAGGCTCCCTATTTATAAAATGGAAAAGGAGTTGAACTCAATGACCTCTTTTAAAACAAAATTATTTATTTAAAACTAAATAGAAAAAAATAGAAAAAGAAAGACAAAAGGAAAAAAACAAAAGAAAACATTGTCAATTGTTCAATTCCTTTTTTCTAAGAATCATTTTCTTCTTGAAGAGTGTATCTCTTTTTCCAGTTGGTTGACTGCCTTTTCATATTCTTCTTGTTTTTCTTAGATGGATTTTTTTTTAAAGTTAATTCTCAATCTTTCTCATGTGGTTTTTAAAGTCATTTTTGAGTTCTATAAATTCTTTCTGGAAAGAAAGGCATCTAACTTATTCTTTGTCATAGGAGAGGTATGTTTACTTTAATGTCCTCCTCTAAAAATGAATCTGTCTCTATTTCCATAGTATGTTTTTATGGTTGGATTATTTTTCCTTGGATTACTAATTATTTTTTAATGAGAATTTATTAGTGTAAGCACTAATCCTGAAGTATAGAGTGCCCCTGGCTTCCTGTTTGGTCTGAAACCCCAAACCAAGAACTTCACCCTTCTGTGAGTGTCTTCAGTCAACAGCTTTCCTACTCCACTGCTTCTGCGCTCACTAGGTATGTTGGTTCCTTCTCACTCAGGGCCTTGTCTCTGCAACACAGCTGGGCCTGGCATTCTTAATCAGTTGAAGTTCCCTCAGTCTTCCCAGACTCGATCTCCTGATTCCTCTTACTATCAGGAAAGTGAAAATTCCTGTGTTTCAGACTAAGGTTATCTCTGAATCCAGCTACCACTACCACCCCTTGCTGTTTTGGGGGAGCTAGACTAAAGGTATTTATACTTCACATTGGTTAAATCTTTTCTCAGATTGTTCGAGTCTTATTTGTTTTTCACTAGTCTGTATTCTCCCCAGGAGCAATTTTGTTTTGTTCATGGGGAAACTTGGAGAGCTTGGAATTTTCTGACCTACTCCATAGAATCTATCTCTTCCATGACCTCTAAGATCCCTTTCAGCTCTAGATTTGTGATCATATGGAGTGGTGGAGAGTCTCAAAGAGGTAAACTGATTTGTCTCATGTTTATTTACATCAAATCTAGTGCTTTCCCCACTATACCATACTGCTAGCCAAAAAGTTTGAGAGGGATCTCCAATGCCTTTTTTCTTATTTGCAACCAGTATGGCAATCATTACTGATTAGTAACAATGGGCTATTGAATTAGATACCTAAAAACACGCTAATCTGGTCAATGAGACAGCTATATTAATTGTATCTGGTTTTGAAACTTCACTTCAAAACAGAAAAAGTATCACATTCCCCAATTGATAAATGGTCAAAGGATATGAACAGATAATTTTAAAGTGACAAAATTAAAGCCATCTAAAGTTACATGAAAAAAATGCTTCAAATCATTATTGCTTAGAGAAATCCCAATTTAAAAAAAAACCTCTGTAGTACCACCTCACACCTTTCAAATTTGCTAAGATGACAGAAAAGATAATGCCAAATGTTGGAGGGGATGTGGGAAAACTGAGACACTAATGCATTGTTGGTGGAGTTGTGAAATGATCTAACCACTCTGGAGAGCAATCTGGAACTATGCCCAAAGGATTATAAAACTGTGCATAGCCTTTGACCCAGCAGTGCCACTACTGGATCTCTATCCCAAGTAAATCATAAAGGAAGAGAAAGGATCCTAATGTACAAAAATGTTTTTAGCAGCTCTTTTTGTGGTAACAAAGAATTGGAAAACAAGTAGATGCCCATGAATTGGGGGATGGCTGAATATGCTGTGGTATCTGAAGGTGTTAGAATATTATTTTCCTTTAAAAAATTATAAACAAGCTGACATTAGAAAGACTTGGAAAGATTTACACTAACTAATGCTGAGCAAATCAAGCAGAACCAGGAATATATTTATATAATAACTTCAAGAATGTATGATGATCAACTATGAAAGACTTGGTTTTTCTCAGTGGTTCAGTGATCCAAAGCAGTTCCAACAGGCTTTGGACAGAAAATGCCGTCTACATCCAGAAAAAGAACTATGGAGATTGAATGTAAATCAATACATGTTATGTTAGCTTATTTTTTTTCTTTTATTTTCCTCTCCCATGGTTTTTCTCTTTTGTTCTGATTTTTCTCTCCCAACATGATTCATAAATATGTATTAAAAAATAAATAAAAATTAAAAAAAAAAAAAAAACCCAGAATCAAACAGCCTAACTTGTGTAAGAAAGACATCTGAATCAGGTGAAAGGAAAAAGTCTTTCTAAAAAGTCCAAAATATCCTAGAAGGGAATTCTCTTTGCTGTGAAGATGTACTAAAGTATATATAGGCTAGAGACTTTGGAAGGTGAAATTCCCCTATCTTTGTACAATGTATGGTAATTAAAAATTGATCCAGTTGCTTCACAGCTTTGCAAATATATTTCAATCCCAGTTTATTGCTGCTTTACCTTTTGAAACAAACAAAAAAAAGAATATGATTTTTTTTTTCTGCAGAGCTTGTTAATCAGACTAAATCAGGTAGCTGATTTGAAAGATGGAGAAATGAGGTAGATAAACTCATTTTCACCTGCCATAAAGTCAAGACTTTAAAGCATTAGGGAGAAAGTGAAAAGGCCTTTGTCATCTTAAATGACATATAAATGCACTTAATTTTAAGGCTATTAAACTATAAAATTTTTATCTTTCTTTTTCATATTGAAGTAATCTATTCAGGGACAATGTTTTTCAAGATAATTTGGTTATAGGACATTTAAAGTTTGAAATATATTGGGAAAAGGCCATAAATCATGGTCTGAGGGAGATTGAGTTTTGGAAATCCCCCCAAATGAGGAAGAAAAGGATCTTTGGGACCAAACTCAGTGAAATTAAGATTATTTCCATCATGAACATATGTGACACATCTTAAGTGGTTTTTAATGTGATTATATAGTTATAGGAATTTTTTAATAAAGCAAGAATTATTACCTGAATTGCTATTACTTCAAGGGGTCTCACTGATACCACATGCAAGTCTGGGATTTCACATTCTAAAATCTGCAAAAAATAGTTCTACAAAAAAGATATTATAAAGAAAAATATTATATAAAAATGCTAACATAACTTTTGGAGATTATTCATCCTCCAACAATAAGTAATTCTTTTCTTTTAATTTTTATGCCTCTCTAAACCTCAATCAGTTTACTAAATGCCATTGTTCAAATAATGAGATTTACTTAAGATTTTAGTCTTGGTCCACAAAGATCTCATGTGAATTCAGTGGAAATTTTCAGTAAAGAGCAGTTGTAATCTCACATTAGATTGTTAGCTTCCTACATGCCTGCAGTAAAAGTCTTTTTAATTTCCTCTGTGAATCCTGATATTCAAACAGCATAGTAATGTTTTTCAAATTGACATTTTAGGGTTTGTTTGTTTGTTTTGGCAATGCCATTCTACCATCATCTTTTCCAGAGGAGAATGCTAAGACACAGGGGATGGAGATCACCTCCAGGCAAGTGTTAGAAAAGAAAGACCAAGATAAATATCATTTATTGCCTTATTTTATAGTGTTGTATCCTATGAGAGTAAAAGCACTGCAGGAATTCAGAAAAGGGATCAATTATAACTAGAATACATTCAGAAAGTTTTCATGAAAGAGGGGCCATGTATGGGATCTGAGCCTAAGAAAAAAAGAATCACAATTTCAGAGTGGGAAGGGACTTGAGTTCATATAGCCCAAGGCTTATTAAGCTTTTTCACTTGAGACCCCTTTGAGCTTGAGAAATTTTTACATGACCCTTGATATATAGGTATGTAAAATAGGTATACAAATCAAATACCTCCTAATAATAAATCATAATTTCATGACCCTCACATTCAGTTATAAGACCCTATAGGAGTCACAAAAAATATTTTAAGAAGCTAGTCCAATTTATAATCTGAAAAATAAATCCCAACTGGAACACACCTGGCAAGTGGCCATCCAGTCTTTGTTTAAAGTCTTTCATTGAAAGGAAACCAAGTACATCCTGAGGCAGCCCATTCCTCTTTTGAATAGCTCTGATTGATATTTTTTTTTTGCCAAGATCAAACCTGAGCTGACCTTTTTGAATCTTCTACTCATTGCTCCTGGTTCTGCTTTCTATATCCAAACAAAACAACTTAATCCTCTTCCACATAGCACTTCAAATATTTGAAAAACAGTTATCATGCTCTCTCTGCTCCCCAAGCCTTCTCTTCTTTAGGTGTAAGATGTTCATAAGAGGGTTGGTCAGAAGTGTAGCATTATTGCAAGGGATAACAACAAACGCAAAGAAGCAGGAAAGAATAAGACTAATTCAGAGAAGAATAGCATGTCGTTTGGAAAATGGAACATTGTAGTATAGTAGTGGTAGATTATCTGAGAACCACTAGGGCCTAAACTCTACTGGGATAGAGAAAAGAATAGTTAACTGTTTTGTGTTGGATAATAGAGTTAGAGATAAATATCAAGGAGAACAAGTATGTGTGTGTGTGTGTGTGTGTGTGTGTGTGTGTGTGTGTGAGAGAGAGAGAGAGACAGACAGACAGACAGACAGAAAGAAAGAGCATGTGTATATGAGCATGTGTGAACAGCAAGTGGGGGTAGTGGAAGGAAAACTGAAATCCAAGTACATAAACAGACCTAAGTCAGAATCAGGAATTCAGAAAGGTAACTTGTCTATCAAGTTAGAAAGGAGATCAGGATCGATGAGTAAACAAGTCCAAAGCAGGGCAAAGCAGTCAAGATAGCACCTTGGAGAGAGAAAAACATGAAGCATCACAGAATTTCAAAAATAAAGAATCTTAAAAGTTAGAAGAAATATCAGGGACTATCCAGTTGAATCTATATGTTTAAAAGAATTTATTCTGCAAAATATCTCTACCAAATTTTAGGAAACTAGAACCCATGTCTAACAGGTTTTAAGAATGTCTGCCCCTCTTCTAAGCCTATATGAGTGTGAGGTGAAATGGGTGCAACACTGTAGTTGATAACTACAACAAACCTCACTCCTCTCAGTCTGCTACTTGACTCATTTACCTTCTCTCTTTTCATGTTCCAAAGCAAAAATGTACTAATTGTCTCCTAAATGGTAACTTTTCTCATTAATAAGTTCTGAATTTCTAACTCAGTATATTAAGCATCATTTATTAAACCAGAGAAACCTCATTTTTTATCAAGTTTTGCTCATATCATGCTATATAGTAAACAATATACAAAGGTTAAATAAATATCAAGGTTATTGGCTATATAATTTATTAAAAGTATAACAAAGAATAAAACAAAGAATAACAAAGAATAAAAAAGTTGAATGGATCAGTGATGAGAAACATAATAACCAGAATCACCTATAATCATCATTGTTCCTCCTTACTTGTTAACTCTGGAAAATGTCTTTCTATTTCTCTCTCTCAATATATCAGAATTCTAAAAAATTCTTTTCATAATGCTTCTTTGTAAAATAAGTTATCCATCTGTGTCAGGAAAAGTCTCTTCAGACTCTCTTTGATAATGAAATAACTCAGTGTCTCAGAAAAGTTTTCTTAGTCTTTTTCTTGTGTCCTTTATCCAGTCCCTCTAGCCATCATAGTAAAACAAACTCTATGATCTTGTAAAGATATTGTAGCAGTACCTATAGGCTAAGTATGATATTGAAACACAACTTTTATGTTGTGTAGCTAACAAATTATGAACTAGTCTTGCTTGAAATCTTTCAATATGATGGAGCTCTCAAGTTCTAGTGGGCAATTCTTTCTACTTTACAATAGCTTCCATCATCAAGAGATTTTATTCTCATATTAATTTTAGTTTTTTCCCTCAGTAGTGTTTTATTTTCTTGAACATTCCAACATTCATTTTTGTATGATTTTGTGTTCCAAACTTTTTCTCCCTCTCTTATCTCCCACTCCCCAAGAATCAAGCAATCTGATACCTGTAAAATATTTATATTAATCCTAGTTTTGCCTCTTTGCAATTTATATCATTACTTTTAGTCTTGCCTTCTGGTATAAGCAGATGGGAAATATGCTACAAATGTTTATTCAGTATTTACTATATGACCGGCACTGAGTATACAAACAAAAGCAAAAAGAAGACAATCTTTGCTCTCAAAGATGTTATATTCTACTGGGGACACCATTATGTAAAATGAAATTGAAAGGGTAGAGGAAGGAAGGTACCTGCATAGGGACATGATGGCAAATATCTGATAGTCAAAAGGACAGCATGGAATGAAACTTGGTATCCTGGGTACTCTCCCCAGAATGGAACCCTTGAAAAACAAAACTCACCAATGGGAGGAGAAGATAATATGTCAGAGTGATGTTTCAAGGTTAAGAGACCCCAAAATGAGAGAGGTTCCAGAATGGAGATAGCAGCTGAGACAAGGTCACAAAATGCAGAATCAGAAGCAAATCCAGGAGGAGAAGCAAATCAAACAAGACTTAATTCCTCTTTTATGTGATGTCTCTTCAAATATGGACAACTGCAATATAGCTCCTCAAAGTCATCTCTTCTCCAAGTTAAACATTCCTAACTTTTCTTTATACTCTAAAGTGGTGCAGCATGAATTTGAAACTCTTTACTCTCCAGGTTGCACTATTTATGGACTCTTTTCAGTATCAAAGATCTTTCTAAAATAAAGTCTAATATAGGATCTGAGATTTGGAGCTGGAAGGAACTTTAAAGGTCATATAATCCAAAAAGTTACAAATTGCGAAAATTAAAAATTCATGAAGGTTAAATGGCTTGCATAGGTGGTAAATAGAAAGTTGAAAATTTGACCCTAGGTCTTGTAATTATAAATTTAGCATTCCTTCAGCTGCACTATGTTGCCCCCAGATGAACACATAATCAATATGTAGTCTGATTAGGGCAGAGTAAAGTGAAACTTTCACCTATCAGAGCAATAGCTAGGAATTTTTAATTGAGGGTAAGAATCAAGAATGACATTCTTGGTTTGAGAGATGGTCTGAAGATAGAGTTTCATGTAAGAAGGGAAGGGAATTCACTCTTATTCCTCTATTCCAATTAGTTCCTCTAATTCTTCTGTTCTAATCCAATCCAATCAATTCAAATCAAATAAATATTAAAGTGTTTATTTTGTACAAGATGCTATGTGTAGAGGCTGGGTATTCAAATACATTGAGCATTGCTTTATTTCTTTTTTTCCTCAAAAAATTATTAACATATATTTAAATGCAAAGCTATATAGACTCATTAGACATATAAGCTTTTCTATATTCATATTTTTTAAGTTAATTTTACAATTAATATAGTTAATCACACAATTGATTGTCACTTAAGAGATAAAAGTAAGTAAATGCTTGCCCACTGCAGACACATTTAAAAAACTGATTACCATTTTTACTTTCCCAAAATCTCTTCTCTATATGTAAGAAGAGATTTGCTGGAAAAATATCATTGGAAAAGGAGGTGAACCAGTCACAAGGCAAAAGCACACATTAATATAATTGGAGTACCACTGGAACACTGAAAATCGGAAAAGGTCCAGAGGAAATCCTCCATCATATTGTGTGGCTCCTCTATGGAGGAACTATGGAAGAAATTGGACAAAAGTTGGGATGGATGAGAAGGAACTTAAGGGTTAGAATCTACAAAGGATTGGAAAGAAAATGCACACCAGTGAAATCATAAATCTTCTGAAGTCCTAGATTATATCAAGTACATTGTTTTATCTAGATAGAAGAATTAGGGAGGGGTGTTTTGTGCTTGTATGGTTTTAAAACAAACACAGTTGCTTCTCGAGTCTTTTCCTTGTTGTGTGGGCTTTTGAATTCAGGCTTTGACACTTATAATTTGTATGATCCTGGGCAAGTCACTTATATATTTTAGGCCCTCAATTTCTTTATCTGTAAAGTGAAAGAAAATAGATTGTAAAATTGGGAGGGACTTTAGAGGCCATCAAAGTGAACCTCTCATGTTATTGATGTAATAGCTGGTATACAGTGTTTAAGAAGTTTTCCCAAGCCATCTTGACTCCCATGTATTCCTGAATCTAAGAACAGTGTCTTATCTTCTAGAACCAAAGTATTGCCTCATTCCAGGAAATTATATACTACTTGGGGTTAGGAGGACAACAAGTCAATATATAAATACATACATTATTATTTGAGAAAGGAGAGATCT